>NW_027601282.1:58946-87601 GCF_053455715.1 Rhinoraja longicauda
TGGATGGATGGATGCTGACACTGCCCCTGTCTCTGCGTTACTCTCTCTCTCTTTCCCTCTCTCTCTCTCTCTCTCTCTCTCTCTCTCTCTCACACACACACACACTGTCTCTCACTCTCTCTCTCACACACACACACACACACACACTCTCTCTCTCTCTCCCTCTCTCTCTCTCTCTCTCTCTCTCTCTCTCTCTCTCTCTCTCTCTCTCTCTCTCTCTCTCTCTCTCTCTCTCTCTCTCTCTCTCTCTCTCTCTCTCTCTCTCTCTCTCTCTCTCTTCTTTCTCCCCACTCTCCACTTGATAAAATGACATTTGCAATGAACAATTAAACTAGACTGACATTTGATAACCGTCTGATGAAGTGAAATAAGCTCTCCCTCCCCATGAAACACCACAACATGTGCCTGACATTTGTGGCAGGTGCAGCACTAACAAATAAACTGCTTTTAACCCGCCTGACTTCTGTTTGGATATTTAGTTCCCACTAAACTCTAGCCTTGAAGTCAGAGGAATTAAACATCAACAAGTGGCCACGTTGCTCAAAGATGCAGATTAAGCAGAAAAATAACACCATTGCCTGTCATATGTATTGATCATTTTTAATGACAGTCCCAGTCTGTTTCTACCCCCTCATTCTCCCCCCTGCACTTTATAATACACTTACAATAATAAATTAAACCTAACAAATATTTGATCCCCCCTCTCCCCCTCTCTCTCTCTCCTACTCTCTCCCATTTCTCCCTCTCTCTGCCCTCTCTCTCTGCCCTCTCTCTCACACTCTCTCACTCCGCCTCCACTCTCTCTCCCCTCTCTTACTGCCCTCTCTCTTCCACCTCTCTTTCGGTGCCCTGTCTCCCTCCCATCTCTCCCCTCTCGCTCTCACACCTCTCTCTTCCTCGTCCCTCTCCCCTCAACTCTCTCCCCCTCTTATTCCCCTCTCTGACCCTCCCCCCTCCCCCTGTCCTGAAACACCACCACCTATTCAGTGTAGATGTTGACCATCATGGGGACTGGACTCTGGATAAGGGGTGGGGTGGGGGATGGTGATATTTCGTGGTTACGGGAGTAAACGACCTTTCTGTTGTCCTCTGGTGGGAACAGGAGGCAAAAGTCGGCCATCTTGAAACAGGCCGAAAACTCGCCCTCCTCTACCTGTTTCACCTTTTCCCTTTTTATTTCAGATGCAGCACGGAAACAGGCCATTCAGCCCACCGAGTCCGTTCCGACCAGCGATCGCCCGTTCACAGATTTATTAATTTAGAGATATAGCGCAGAAACTAAACTAATATACCAAACATTCCACACCCTCTCTCTCTCCCCTTCTCTCTCTCACACACTCACCCCATCTCCCTCTCATCCCTTTTGACTAAATATACTAAACTAAATTAAACTATATTAATATTTGATACCCTGCCCCCCTCCACTTTATAATAAAATTTACAATATATTAAGCTAATATTTGTTATCCCCTCTCTCCCCCTCCCCCTCCCTATCTCTCCCTCTCCCTCTCTCTCTCTCTCTCCTCTTTCTCTCCCCCCTCCACTGTATAAGAAAACATTACAAATAATAAATTAAACAACTAATATTTGATACCCCCTCTCCCCCTCTTTCTACCCTATCACTCTCCCTCTCCACCCTTTCTCTCTCTTTCTCTCTCCCCTCTCTCTCACCCTCTCTCAATCTTTCTCTCACCCTCTCTCTCTCACCCCCTCTCTCTTTCGCCTTTTTATCTCCCCCCCCTGTGATATCACAGTCAGTGAAAATGGTGAGCAAGAATTAAAGCAGGAACTTTTTCAGATTGGAAAGTGAGCTGAGAAATAGCAAATGGTGTTTGTTGCAGGTAAGTGTGAGGTTTAAATTTTGGGAAGTCAGACCAGGGCATGATCTTCACCGTGAATGATAGTTCGCTGGGGAGTGTTGTAGAGCAGAGGGATCGCAGAACAAAAGTACATAGTTGCAAAAAAAGGGACGTAACAGGGGGATAGGGTGGTGGAGAAGGTTTTTTTGGCCCACTGTCTTCATCAGCCAGTGAATAAAATTTAAAAGTTGGAAAGTTATGTTCAGTTGGACAAGACGTTAGTGAGGACGCACTTGGAGTAATGTGCATATTTTTAGCCACCGTGTTTGGGCAATATGCCACTAATTTGTAAAGAGCGCTGAATATATTATCGAACAAGTTGCCCGGAGGCAAGGTTCGGAGATCGAGGGAAAGGCTGGACACGCCAGGACTTTATTCCATGGAGCTCAGTAGAGAGAGCAGTGATCTCATGGAGGTGCACAGTATCATAGGGAGTGCCATAGTAATAACACTACGACATTTGGACAGGTACATGAGGACACTGGTTAGTGGCCAATTAGTGGGCAATCAGGAGATGAGTGGGCAAAATTAGAGCACGTAGTATAGGGGCAGTCTATTGACATGGATAGAAAATTGGTTGGCAGATAGGAAACAAAGAGTAGGAATTAATGGGTCCCTTTCGCAATGGCAGGCAGTGACTAATGGGGTACCGCAAGGCTCGGTTCTGGGACCGCAGCCATTTACAATCCATATATAGATGATTTTGATGAAGGAATAAAAAGTAACATAAGCAGATTTGCAGATGACACAAAGCTGGGTGGCATGATGAACTGTGAAAAAGATGCTATGAGGATGCAGGGTGACTTGTATAGGTTGGGTGAGTGGGCAGATGCAGTGTAATGTGGATAAATGGGAGGTTATCCACTTTGGTGGCAAGAACAAGAAGGCAGATTATTATCTGAATGGTGTCCGATTATGATAAGGGGAAGTGCAACAAGACCTGGGAATCCTTGTAGATCAGTCAATAAAAGTAAGCATGCAGATATGGCAGGCAGTGAAGAAAGCTAATGGCATGTTAGCCTTCGCAACGAGAGGATTTGAGTACAGGAGCAAAGAGATCCTTCTGCAGTTGTACAGGGCCCTGGTGAGACCACATCTGAGGTATTGTGTGCACATTTGGTCTCCCAATTTGTGGAAGGACATTCTTGCTATTGATGGAATGCAGCGCAGGTTCACGAGGTTAATTCGCAGGATGGCGGGACTGTCATATGATGAAAGAATGGAGCGACTGGGCTTGTATTTACTGGAGTTTAGAGGGGATCTTATAGAAACAGATACAATTATTAAGGGATGCAGGAAACATGTTTCCGATGTTGGGGGAGTCCAGAACCAGGTGCCACAGTTTAAGAATCTGGGGTAGGCCATTTAGTACTGAGATGAGGAAAAACTCTTTCACCCAGAGAGTTGTGAAGTATTGAAATTCTCAGAAAGGCCAGACTGTGAGTGGGAGGGGGAGTTGGAGTGCTCAGCCACCGGGTCTGACCTTTCTGTCATGGGCCTCCTCCAGTGCCATAGTGAGGCCCACCGGAAATTGGAGAAACAGAACCTCATATTTCGCTTGGGCAGCTTGCAGCCCAGCGGTATGAACATTGAAATCTCCAACTTTAGACAGTTCCTCTGTCTCTCTCCTATTTCCCCCCTCCACTTCCCAGTTCTCCCACTGTCTTTCTGTCTCCACCTATATCCTTTCTTTGTCCCGCCCCCCTGACATCAGTCTGTAGAAGGGTCTCGACCTGAATCGTCACCTATTCCCGCGCGGACTAATGTGATACACTCTCTCCCCTTTCACTCTCCGCTTCTCTCTCTCACACTCACCCCATCTCTCTCGCTCCTCTCCTTTGACTAAATAAACTAAACTAAATTAAAGAGCTCTAGGGGCGAGCGGAATCAAGGAATATGGGGAGAAGCATGCACAGGTTACTGATTGTGGATGATCTGGCATGATCACAATGAATGCGGTGTTGGCACGAAGGGCCAAATGGCCTCCTCCTGCACCTATTTTCTACGTTTCTATGCTTCTAAACTAATAATAATCTCTCCGCTTTCTCTCCCCCTCCCCCTCACAATAATAAATTAATTCACAATAATAATTCACAAATCATGTCTGACGAATCTTATAGAATTCGTCGAGGATGTAACTAGTATAGTGGATAAGGGAGAACCAGTCGATGTATTATATCTGGACTTTCAGAAGCCCTTCGACAAGGTCCCACATAGGAGATTGGTGTACAAACTTAAAGCACCCGGTATTGAGGGTTCAGTTTTGAGGTGGATAGAAAATTGGTTGGCGGACAGGAAGCAAAGAGTAGGAATAAACGGGTCCTTTTCTGAATGGCAGGCAGTGACTAGTGGGGTACCGCAAGGCTCAGTGCTGGGACCCCAGTTATTTACAGTGTATATTAATGATTTAGACGAGGGAATTGAATGCAACATCTCTAAGTTTGCGGATGACACGAAGCTGGGTGGCAGTGTTAGCTGCGAGAAGGATGCTAGGAGGCTGCAGAGTGACTTGGATAGATTAGGCGAGTGGGCAAATGCATGGCAGATGCAATATAATGTGGATAAATGTGAGGTTATCCACTTTGGCGGCAAGAACAGGAAAGCAGAGTATTACCTGAATGGTGAACGATTAGGAGAAGGGGAGATGCAACGTGACCTGGGTGTCATGGTGCACATAGTCATTGAAAGCAAGCATGCAGGTGCAGCAGGCAGTGAAGAAAGCGAATGGTATGTTGGCATTCATAGCAAGAGGATTTGAGTTTAGGAGCAGGGAGGTTCTGCTGCAGTTGTACAGGGCCTTGGTGAGACCGCACCTGGAGTATTGTGTATATTTTGGTCTCCTAACCTGAGGAAAGACGTTCTTGCCTTAGAGGGAGTACAGAGAAGGTTTATCAGATTGATCCCTGGGATGGCGGGACTTACATATGAGGAGAGACTGGATAGACTGGGCTTATACTCGCTGGAATTTAGAAGACTGAGGGGGGATCTTATAGAAACATATAAAATTCTTAAGCGGTTGGAGAGGCTAGATGCGGCAAGATTGTTCCCGATGTTGGGGGAGTCCGGAACCAGGGGTCACAGCTTAAGGATAAGGGGGAAGTCTTTTAGGACGGAGATGAGAAAACATTTCTTCACACAGAGAGTGGCGAGTCTGTGGAATTCTCTGCCACAGAAGGTAGTTGAGGCCAGTTCATTGGCTATATTTAAGAGGGAGTTAGATGTGGCCCTTTTTGCTAAAGGGATCATGGGGTATGGAGAGAAGGCAGGTAAAGGCTACTGAGCTGGATGATCAGCCATGATCATATTGAATGGCGGTGCAGGCTCGATGGGCCGAATGGCCTACTCCTGCACCTATTTTCTATGTTTCTATGTTTCTAAACTAAACGAATATTTGATATTCTTTCTCGCATTCCATTTTATAATAAATTCTACAATAAATTAAACGAATATTTGTTACCCACTCTGTATCCCTCCCCTTCCTCCCCCTCACTCTCTTTCCCCTCTTACTCTACTTCTTTTTCCTTCCCCCCCCATTTTATAAGACTACATTTACACTAATCATTTAAACTAAACTAATATTTGATACCATCTCCCCGCTTTCTCTCTCCCCACTCACCCCTTCCCTCCCTCTCCCGACCTTTCCTCTCTCTCCCCCTCCCTCTGCCATCTCCCTCTCTCCCTTTTCTCCCGCCTCTCTCTCTTCCCCACCCCATTTCTCTTTCTCCTCTCTTTTGACTAAATAAAATAAACTAAGTTAAAATAAAAACTAAACTCTCCCCTCTCTTCCTCTTCTCTCTTCCCCCTCTATCTCACCTCTCTCTCTCACTTCCCCTCTCTGTCCTCCCTCTCTTTCCCCTTCTCTCTCATCATTCTCTATCCCTTCCTTCAGTCTCTCCCCCTCTCTTTCTTTCTCCTCTCTCCCCCTTTCTCTCTCCCCCTCTCCACTTCATTTTCATAAATTTACAATGATAAACTAAACTAATATTTGATACCATGACCACCCCTCCACTTGAGAACAAAATTTACAATATATTGAGCTAATATTTATTACTTCCTCTCTCTCCCTCCACTTCCCTCTCTCTCCCTCTTTCTCTCCCCGTGCACTATATAAGAATACATTTAAAAGTCACAGCGTCATGGAGTCATGCAGCACGGAAATATCCGGCCCAACTAGCCCACTCCAATGCAACTTGCTCCTTCTATCCCAGTGCCACCTGCCCGCGTTTGCCCCATATCCCTCTCAACCCGTCCCATCCACGTACAGGAGATGTTGAATCAGTATGGATAGAAATGAGAAATTGTAAGGGTAAAAAGACCCTAATGGGAGTTATCTATAGGCCCCCAAACAGTAGCCTCGACATAGGGTGCAAGTTGAATCAGGAGATAAAATTGGCGTGTCAAAAATGTAATGCTACGGTGGTTATGGGAGATTTCAACATGCAGGTAGACTGGGAAAATCAGATTGGAAATGGACCCCAGGAAAGAGAGTTTGTAGAGTGCCTTCGAGATGGATTCTTAGAACAGCTTGTACTGGAGCCTACCAGGGAGAAGGCAATTCTGGATTTAGTGTTGTGTAATGATCCTGATCTGATAAGGGGACTAGAGGTAAAAGAGCCATTAGGAGGCAGTGATCACAACATGATAAGTTTTACTCTGCAAATGGAAAGGCAGAAGGGAAAATCGGAAGTGTCGGTATTACAGTATAGCAAAGGGGATTACAGAGGCATGAGGCAGGAGCTGGCCAAAATTGACTGGAAGGAGGCCCTAGCAGGGAAGACGGTAGAACAGCAATGGCAGGTATTCCTGGGAATAATGCAGAGGTTGCAGGATCAATTTATTCCAAAGAGGTGGAAAGACTCTAAGGGGAGTAAGAGACACCTGTGACTGACAAGGGAAGTCAGGGACAGCATAAAAATTAAGGAGAGGAAGTATAACATAGCAAAGAAGAGTGGGAAGACAGAGGATTGGGACTCTTTTAAAGAGCAACAAAAGTTAACTAAAAAGGCAATACGGGGAGAAAAGATGAGGTACGAGGGTAAACTAGCCAATAATATAAAGGAGGATAGCAAAAGTTTTTTTAGGTACGTGAAGAGGAAAAAAATAGTCAAGGCAAATGTGGGTCCCTTGAAGACAGAAGCAGGGGAATTTATTATGGGGAACAAAGAAATGGCAGACGAGTTAAACCGTTACTTTGGATCTGTCTTCACTGAGGAAGATACACACAATCTCCCAAATGTTCTAGGGGCCGGAGAACCTAGGGTGATGGAGGAACTGAAGGAAATCCACATTAGGCAGGAAATGGTTTTGGGTAGACTGATGGGACTGAAGGCTGATAAATCCCCAGGGCCTGGTGGTCTGCATCCCAGAATACTTAAGGAGGTGGCTCTAGAAATAGTGGAAGCATTGGAGATCATTTTTCAATGTTCTATAGATTCAGGATCAGTTCCTGTGGATTGGAGGATAGCAAATGTTATCCCAATTTTTAAGAAAGGAGGGAGAGAGAAAGCGGGTAATTATAGACCAGTTAGTCTGACATCAGTGGTGGGGAAGTTGCTGGAGTCAATTATAAAAGACGAAATTGCTGAGCATTTGGATAGCAGTAACGGGATCATTCCGAGTCAGCATGGATTTACGAAGGGGAAATCATGCTTGACAAATATACTGGAATTTTTTGAGGATGTAACTAGGAAAATTGACAAGGGAGAGTCAGTGGATGTGGTGTACCTAGACTTTCAGAAAGCCTTCGACAAGGTCCCACATAGGAGATTAGTGGGCAAAAGTAGGGCACATGGTATTGGGGGTAGGGTACTGACATGGATAGAAAATTGGTTGACAGACAGAAAGCAAAGAGTGGGGATAAATGGGTCCCTTTCGGAATGGCAGGCAGTGACCAGTGGGGTACCGCAAGGTTCGGTGCTGGGACCCCAGCTATTTACGATATACATTAATGACTTAGACGAAGGGATTAAAAGTACCATTAGCAAATTTGCAGATGATACTAAGTTGGGGGGTAGTGTGAATTGTGAGGAAGATGCAATAAGGCTGCAGGGTGACTTGGACAGGTTGTGTGAGTGGGCGGATACATGGCAGATGCAGTTTAATGTAGATAAGTGTGAGGTTATTCACTTTGGAAGTAAGAATAGAAAGGCAGATTATTATCTGAATGGTGTCAAGTTAGGAGGAGGGGGAGTTCAACGAGATCTGGGTGTCCTAGTGCATCAGTCAATGAAAGGAAGCATGCAGGTACAGCAGGCAGTGAAGAAAGCCAATGGAATGTTGGCCTTCGTAACATGATGAGTTGAGTATAGGAGCAAAGAGGTCCTTCTACAGTTGTACCGGGCCCTGGTGAGACCGCACCTGGAGTACTGTGTGCAGTTTTGGTCTCCAAATTTGAGGAAGGATATTCTTGCTATGGAGGGCGTGCAGCGTAGGTTCACTAGGTTAATTCCCGGAATGGCGGGACTGTCGTATGTTGAAAGGCTGGAGCGATTGGGCTTGTATACACTGGAATTTAGAAGGATGAGGGGGGATCTTATTGAAACATATAAGATAATTAGGGGATTGGACACATTAGAGGCAGATAACATGTTCCCAATGTTGGGGGAGTCCAGAACAAGGGGCCACAGTTTAAGAATAAGGGGTAGGCCATTTAGAACGGAGATGAGGAAGAACCTTTTCAGTCAGAGGGTGGTGAAGGTGTGGAATTCTCTGCCTCAGAAGGCAGTGGAGGCCAGTTCGTTGGATGCTTTCAAGAGAGAGCTGGATAGAGCTCTTAAGGATAGCGGAGTGAGGGGGTATGGGGAGAAGGCAGGAACGGGGTACTGATTGAGAGTGATCAGCCATGATCGCATTGAATGGCGGTGCTGGCTCGAAGGGCTGAATGGCCTACTCCTGCACCTATTGTCTATTGTCTATTGTTCATTGGTCAAGGAGTGGTGGTCTGTCTCAGGGATTGGTGCTGCGCTCATTGTTGTTTGTCATCTGTGTCAATGAGTTCCCTGAGAATGTAACGGACTAATGTAAAAGTTTGCAGTTGACACTAAAGTAGGCGGTATCACAGGCATTGAAAATGGTTGGCAAGGATTAAGTAGGAACTTTTTCAAATTGGAAAGTCGCCTGAGAAATTTCAAATAGTGTTTCTTGCAGATGTGTGAGATTTTAAATTAGGGAACACAAGCCAGGGCATGATCTTCACCGTGAATGGTAGTTAGCTGGGTAGTGTTGGAGAGCAGAGGGATCTCAGAATAAAAGTACATTGTTGTAAGAAAAGGGACGTAACAGGGGGATAGGGTGGTGGAGAAGGTTTTTTTGGCGCACTGTCTTCATCAGCCAGTGAATAAAATGTAAAAGTTAGAAAGTTATGTTCAGATAGACAAGACGTTGGTGAGGACGCACTTGGAGTAACGTGTATAATCTTACGTCACCATGTTTAGGAAATGTGCCACATATTTGCAAAGAGTGAAGAAAATATTTTCCAACACGTTGCCAGAAAACAAGGGTCGGAGTTACAGGGAAATGTTGGGCTCGCCAGGACTTTATTCCATGGAGCGCAGCAGGCAGTGCAGTGACCTCATAGAGGTGGATAGTGCCATAGGTAGCGTCATAATGGGAACACAAAGACATTTGGACAGGTACATGAGGGGAATGGTTTAGAGGGAGATGATCCATATGCCGGCAAATGGGAATAGTTCAGATGAACTAAAATGCACCATCCCTCCCCATGAAACACGGCAACCTTTGTCTCAAAATTTGCGCCAGGTACAGCACTAACAGACAAACTGCTTTTAAATGGCCCTTGGATATTTTATTACCACTGAACTCTAACCTTGAAATCAAGGAAATTAAACATCGATAGATGTCCACTCTTCTCAAAGATGCAGATTAAGCAGAAAACATTATAATTGCCTGTCACATACATTGGTGATTTTTAATAACAGTCCCTGATCAGTGAAGTGTTTATTTCAGTTTCTACGAGTGGCAGGTTTGCACTGCATGATGGAAGATATGCTCTTGATAAATGTGACATAAATATGACTTGATAAATAAGCACATAAATGAAGTCTGTGTGTGTGGCAGCTTTCTATGTGCCGCTGTGTGGACAGCCCAGACGGATGAGTTGGTCACTTACTCTCAGACCGACCTTACTGTCTGGTCTGTGGGTTTGAATTCACATCAACCTGTCAGCTGGTCTGAAGTGGTTCACCACAAAATGAACTGCAGATTGAACAGAGCCACAGCTAGTGTTCACCGGCTGGAACTAATATTCCCCACTGGGCGAAGTACACAGCACATTTAACCAACTCCCCCTTTCTCATATCTGAAGCTGCATTTTAATTTTCAGCATTATGTGTTATGCTTTCAAGTGTATGCCGGAGAGAGTTAATTCGCATTTCTAACCTGTGTTAATTAAGAAGAAAATAACAAGTTAACGTATCTTAAGCTGCCGTGTTTACCAGCGCGGATAGAGCAGCAAGATGGAATTAGTGCTCATTAAAGTTCAGATTAGTTATGGATATTGAACCTGCGTTAACCCTTTAGAGTCGAACATTTGAATTAAAAAGAAGGGATTCTTTGAGATGTGGGAAAAATGGATCGTTTATTTGAGCCATGACACGAACTAGATAAATGCAAAGCTAGATATTGGAAGATTGTGTTATATAGAACGAGATGGTATGTTTGTGCGAATATTGAAATATCTCCAGATAACCAATCATTGTTACTTTTTTATATTTTATTTGGTAAGTGTACCACACTGTCGTATTCAAACGTGCTAATTTATTTATCTATTTAGTTTATTTATTTATTTCTGATGTTTTTCTTATTTTATTTTATTTATTTCGATGGTGTTGTACTATCATCATATCATATCATATACATACAGCCGGAAACAGGCCTTTTCGGCCCTCCAAGTCCGTGCCGCCCAGTGATCCCCGTACATTAACATTATCCTACACCCACTAGGGACAATTTTTACATTTACCCAGCCAATTAACCTACATACCTGTACGTCTTTGGAGTGTGGGAGGAAACCGAAGATCTCGGAGTAAACCCACGCAGGTCACGGGGAGAACGTACAAACTCCATACAGTGCAGCACCCGTAGTCAGGATCGAACCTGAGTCTCCGGCGCTGCATTCGCTGTAAAGCAGCAACTCTACCGCTGCGCTACCGTGCCGCCCGTACTGTTTTGTATATATCTCTGTGAAAAATCAATAAAAACTGAAGAGAAAAAAAGAAAGGATTCTTTATTTTACATCGTATCAAATGTAAAACATCAGGGTCAGATTTAATGTGATCATGTCACTGCTTATCCAGACCCATCACTGACCACACTGATAATGTCACTGCTTATCCAGAGAGAGAGAGAGAGAGCGAGGAGTGTGGGGAGAAAGAGGGGAGGATTGTGGACGGAAAGGGAGGTGAAAGGGGGGTGAAAGGGGAGGAGTGGAAAGGAGGAGGATTGTGGGGAGAGTGAGCGGAGCGAAGGGGAGAGGTGGAGGGGAGGGAGCAATGTGACGGGGAGAGAAGAAGCGGGCAAATATTGAGCGACGTGGGGAGAGCAGGAGGGGGAGAAATGGGGTGGGGAGGTGTGGGGAGACGGATGGTTGGAGGAGAGGGAGAGAGGGGCCGTGGGAGTAGGGGGGGAGAGGTATTGTGGGGATAGAGACGAGGAGTGGGTAGAGAGGTTTGGTGGAGTGAGAGGGGGGCGAGAGAGACCCGGAGTGTGGGGAGAGAAGGGGAGCAGTGGGAAGCGGAAGATCTGGAGGATGAGAGGGAGGAAGCAGAGGGGAGAGAGAGAGAGGAGTGGGATGGAGAGAGATGGTGGAGTGGGGGGGGGGAGTGGAGCTGTGTGCAGTGAGGGGGTCTTGTGTCGTGAGAAAGATTGGCAATAAAAGTGTTTTTATTTCTGGTTGGCTTCCAGCGACTAGCGGAGTTCCGCAGGGGTCGGTGCTGGGGCCGCAACTCTTCACCTTGTATATTCATGATTTTGACGAGGGGATTGAAGGCTTTGTGTTCATGTTTGCGGATGTAGAAAGGATGTTTCCACTATTGGAAACAATAATGCAGAAGTTGCAGGATCAATTTATCCCAAAGAGGAGGAAAGATTCCAAGGGGAGTAAGAGACACCCGTGGCTGACAAGGGAAGTCAAGGACAGCTTAAAAATAAAAGAGCAGAAATACAACCAAGTAAAGAAGCGTGGGAAGCCAGAGGATTGGGACTCTTTTAAAAAGCAACAGAAGACGACTAAGAAGGCAATACGGGGAGAAAAGATGAGGTACGAGGGTAAACTAGCCAATGATATAAAGGAGGATAGTAAAAGTTTTTTTAGGTATGTGAAGAGGAAAACAATAGTCAAGGCAAATGTGGGTCCCTTGAAGACAGAAGCTGGGGAATTTATTATGGGGAACAAGGAAATGGCAGACGAGTTGAACCGGTACTTTGGATCTGTCTTCACTAAGGAAGATACAAGCAATCTCCCAGATGTTCTAGTGGCCAGAGATCCTAGGGTGACGGAGGAACTGAAGGAAATCCACATTCGGCAGGAAATGGTGTTGGGTAGACTGATTGGACTGAAGGCTGATAAATCCCCAGGGCCTGATGGTCTGCATCCCAGAGTACTTAAGGAGGTGGCGCTAGAAATTGTGGACGCATTGGTGATCATTTTCCAATGTTCTATAGATTCAGGATCAGTTCCTGTGGATTGGAGGGTAGCTAATGTTGTCCCGCTTTTTAAGAAAGGAGGCAGAGAGAAAACGGGAAATTGTAGACCAGTTAGTCTGACATCAGTGGTGGGGAAGATGCTGGAGTCAATTATAAAAGACGAAATTGCGGAGCATTTGGATAGCAGTAACAGGATTGTTCCGAGTCAGCATGGATTTACGAAGGGGAAATCATGCTTGACTAATCTTCTGCAATTCTTTGAGGATGTAACTAGGAAAATTGACAGGGGAGAGCCGGTGGATGTGGTGTACCTTGACTTCCAGAAAGCTTTTGACAAGGTTCCACATAGGAGATTATTGGGCAAAATTAGAGCACATGGTATTGGAAATAGGGTACTGACATGGATAGAAAATTTGTTTACAGACAGAAAGCAAAGAGTGGGGATAAATGGGTCCCTTTCAGAATGGCAGGCAGTGACTAATGGGGTACTGCAAGGCTCGGTGCTGGGACCTCAGCTAATTACAATATACATCAATGACATGGATGAAGAGATTAAAAGTACCATTAGCAAATTTGCAGATGATACAAAGCTGGGTGGTAGGTTGAACTGTGAGGAAGATGCTATGGGGTTGCAGCGTGACTTGGACAGGTTGCGTGAGTGGGCGGATGCATGGAAGATTCAGTTTAATGTGGATAAGTGTGAGGTTATCCACTTTGGTGGTAAGAACAGGAAGGCAGAGTATTATCTGAATGGTGTCAAGTTAGGAACAGGGGACGTACAACGAGATCTGGGTGTCCTAGTGCGTCAGTCACTGAAAGGAAGCATGCAGGTACAGCAGCCAGTGAAGAAAGCCAATGGACTGTTGGCCTTCATAACAAGAGGAGTTGAGTATAGGAGCAAAGAGGTCCTTCTGCAGTTGTACAGGGCCCTAGTGAGACCGCACCTGGAGTACTAGGCTGGTATACACTGGAATTTAGAAGGATGAGAGGAGATCTTATCGAAACGTATAAGATTATTAAGGGGTTGGACACGTTACAGGCAGGAAACATGTTCCCAATGTTGGCGGAGTCCAGAACAAGGGGCCACAGTTTAATTAAGGGGTAGGCCATTTAGAACTGAGATGAGGAAAAATAATTTCAGTCAGAGAGTTGTGAATCTGTGATTTCTCTGCCTCAGAAGGCAGTAGAGGCCAATTCTCTGAATGCATTCAAGAGAGAGCTAGATATAGCTCTTAAGGATAGCGGAGTCAGGGGGTATGGGGAGAAGGCAGGAACGGGGTACTGATTGAGAATGATCAGCCATGATCACATTGAATGGCGGTGCTGGCTCGAAGGGCCGATTGGCCTCCTCCTGGCCTCCTCCTGCACCTATTGTCTATTGTCTAGCTAGAGACATAGGCAGCTCTCTATGCGGTGCGCTCCCTCTCTCGCGAGGCCCACAGATGGAGATCTAGCTATACCTAGCTTTGTAGATAGCTACCTAGCAAATTAATTGCCAGATAGATCACTCATAATGGCTATATATCTAAATGACTGGATGACTAGATGCCTAAATGGCTATCTGGCTAGACGGATGAAAGGCTAGTTGGCTACTTGACTAATTGACCAGCTGGGAAGCTGGCTGGTTGGGTAGATGGCGAGCTGAATAACGCCAGATGGGTGGGTAGTCAGATAACGAGATGGCTTGATGAGTAGATGGCTAGAAGGATTGTTGGCCATCTGGCTACATAGTTAGATAGATAGATAGCTATGCAGCTGGCTAGATAGATAACTACATGGCTAAATAGCTAGATAGTTGGATAGCAATAGGAGATATGTAAATCGCTAGATGGCCAGATTAAGAAATAAATAGATAGATTGATTCTCACAGAGACAAGTGGATAGATAGCTCCGTAATTAGATCACTGGATAGCTAGCTAGACTGCGAGCTATATAGCTGAATAGCTGGATAGTTGGATTCCTAGCCAACGGGGTAGATAACTGGGGAGATATCTAAATATATAGCTCGCTAGATAGTAAGATAGCTACCTAGGTAAATAGTTAGAAGTGTGCATAGCTAGGTGGCTAGCTCGATAGAGAGATAGATAGCATGCTAGCTAGTTAGAGAGATAGCTATTTAGCCTGTTAACTATACAGCTGGACAGCTGGATGGATAGTCAAATTGATAGGTTGCTGGATCCCTAAATAGGCGGAAAGCTGCTTTACTAGTTAGCATGACAGCCAAATAGCTGGATATCAAGTTATGTAGATTGATAGCCAGCGGGAAAGACAGCCAGAGAGCGTGTTAGCTCGCAACATCGGGAGTTCGCAGGTCCCTGGCTGGCGACCGGCTTTCGGGAGCTCCAGCCGTAGCAGCTTCGACCGCCCCGAAGCGCGAGGTACGATCGACCCGCCCGCAGGCCCTTCATCGCCCTGCGTGGCTCGGCCGCAGCACTTTCCATCGCCCGGTGGGGGCTCAGGACTTTCATCGGCCTGCTCGGCTCGGCCCTGGGACTTTCCATCGCCCGGTGGGGGCTTCAAAAAGTTGGGAGCCTCGATCACCTCGTGGCACCACGGGAGAAGAACGAGGAGGAGATAAGACTTTGCCTTCCATCACAGTGAGGGTGTGCCTAGAGCAATCACTGTGATGGCTGTTTGTGTAAAAATTATATCTGTGTGTCTTGTGCTTTTTGATGTCTACTGCCGGACCCTGACGTGAGAGGACGCTGGCGTTGTGTATTCGCCGCTTTTCCGTCAGGATAGTTTGTCTGTTTGTTTCTATGTTAATTGCTTTTGTAAAGCGCTTTGAGCACCCGATAAGGCGCTATAAAAAATGAATGAATTATTATTATTATTATTATTACATAGCTAAATAGCTGCATTGCTAGATAGCTTGAACGTTAGATAGATGGGTGGCGAGATAGCTGGATCTCTGCACAGCAAAATAATTCGGTAGTTTTGTAGGCAACTCTTTGTGGAGTGCCCTCTCTCGCTCACTCGCTTTCTGGCGGCCGCGTGAAAGGGAGAACGAGAGAATCCTAGTTGGATCCAGCTAGATAGGTGCTAAATCTCTGTAAAACTCACTTGCTATCTGTCTACTGAGCCATCTACTGGTGTGGCTGGCTAGATGCCTACCTCACTAGCCATCTAGCAAAGCTCTACCAAGCTAAACCGCTATCTGACCGTCAAAGTGGTTGGCTAACAATCTACTAATCTAGTTATCTATCTATCTAGCCATCAGTCTCGTTAGCAACCTAGCTATGTAGTTACCAAAATATCTAACTCTGTAGCTATCAATCCAGCTATCTCGAGAGCTACATTGCTAGCCAGCAGGATAGACTGTCAGACAGCCTGTGAGCTATCTCGATAGCAAGATAGCGAACTACCTAGATAGCTATCTACATGCAATGCTAGACAGCTAGAAAGCTGGATATCTGTATGGCGAGATAGTTGGATATATTGATAGTAAGATAGGTAGTTCTCTATCTAGGCAGCTATTTGAAGGGTGCGCTCTCTCTTTCTCATCCTCTGTGGGCCTCGTGAGAGAGGGAGATCTTGTTAGATCCAGCTAGATAGACAGCTACCTAGCACGTGAGATACCTGGATAGTTAGGAAAATAAATGCAGATGCTGGTACAAATCGAAGGTTTCACAAAATGCTGGAGTAAATCAGCAGGTCAGGCAGCATATCGGAGAGAGGGAATGGTTGACCCGATACGTCACCCATTCCCGCTCCTAGATGCTGTCTGACCTGCTGAGTTTCTCCAGCATTTTGTGATAGCTAGCTAAACGGTTAGATCGCTAAATAGATGGTTATTCGTACAGATGACTGGATGGCAAGATCGCTTGAAAGGTAGATGGCTATTTGACGAGACGGTTAGAAGGCTAGTTGGGGAGAGGTAAAGGGACAGGCGTTGGTCGAGGGGAGAAGTAAAGGGACAGATGTTGGTCGAGTGGGGAGTTAAAGGGACAGGTGTTTGAGGGGCGAGTCCCTTTACCTCCCCAATCAACTCCATCCAAGGACCCGAACAGTCTTTCCAGGTGAGGCAGAGATTCACCTGCACCTCCTCCAACGTCATCAACTGTATCCGCTGTTCGAAGTGTCAACCTCTCTCCATCGGCGACACCAAGCGCAGGCTCGGCGATCGTTTCGCTGAACACCTCCGCTCAGTCAGTCTCAACCAACCTGATTTTCCGGTGGCTCAGCATTTCAACTCCCCCTCCCATTACCAATCTGACCTTTCTGTCATGGGCCTCCTCCATTGTCAGAGTGAGGACCAGCGCAAATTGGAGGAACATCACCTCATATTTCGCTTGGGTAGTTTACACCTCTGCGGTATCAACATTGACTTGTCTAACTTCAGATAGTCCCTGCTTTCCCTCTCAATCCACCCCCCCTTCCCAGTTCTACCACCAGTCTTCCTGTCTCCGCCTGTATCCTATCTTTTTCCGGCTCCATCCGCTGACATCAGTCTGAAGGGCTCGACCCGAAACGTCACCCATTCATTCTCTCCTGAGATGCTGCCTGACCCGCTGAGTTACTCCAGCATTTTGTCTACCTTAGCTAGATAGCTAGTCAGGTAGATATATAACTATATTAATAGCTACAGATCGAGATGGCTAGATAGCCACATAGCTAGACAGCTAGACAGCTAGATGGCTAGAGAGCTAGACAGCTAGAGAGCTAGAGAGCTAGCGTGGCTTTTCGCAATTAGCTGGATAAAGAGATGGCTAGACTGCGTCGGGAATCGCATTTCTGCGCACATTTTCTCATGGCATTTGTAAAGGTGTTGACGTCGTCGTTCGGGTCAATTGTCAAATCCTTGAATAGCGACCAGTGTTAGAGCTCTAGGGTCAAGCGGAATCATGGATTTGTAGAGAAGGCAGGCACAGGTTACTGATTGTGCATGATCAGCCATGATCACAGTGTATGGCGGTGCTGGCTCGAAGGGCCAAAGGGCATCCCCCTGCACCTATTTTCTAAGTTTTCTATGTCTATAGACTCCGTCCAATCCCGGAGTCAGTAATTAGTTCATAAGTTCATACGTCATTTGAGTAAGTCACTAGGCTCACCGAGTCTGATCCGCCATTCGATCATGGCTGCCCTATCTTTCCCACTAAAACCCAACCGCAACTTTGACACTTACTAATCACGGACCTGTCAGTCCCCAATTTAAAAACCTGTTAATTCCCCAATGACGGCCTCCAGAGGCGTCTGTTACAGCATTCCCCAGATTCACCACCCTTTGACTAGCTTCAGAATAAAAGGACGTACATTTAAAATGAGATGATGAGAGATTTATTTCGTAAGAAGGTGGTAAATCTTTGGAATTCTGCCACAGATAGCTGTAGAAACCGTCATTGGGTATTTTAAAATCGGAGCTGGACATGGTCGTGATTCATAAGAGTGTCGACAATTACGGGGAGGCGGCAGGAGAATGGAGTTGAGTGGGAACGATTGGTGATCCATGATAGAATGCCGGAGTGGACTCGATGGGCCTTGGTGCACTAACTGCTGCTATGACTTTTGTACCCAGTGTTCTTTTTTAACAGTGCACTGCAGCATCCTCACACAGCGCACCCCAGTGGATGTACAGTGGCAATAGACTGTCACATCGCTCTCCCCTGGATGAACATCAGCAGCACACGGCAACATCCACACACAGCGCACCCCAGTGGATGTACAGTAGCAATGGACTGTCACACCGCTCTCCTGTGGATGAACACCAGCAGCACACGGCAACATCCACACACAGCGCACCTCAGTGCATGTACAGTGGCAATATACTGTAATGGCGCCCTCCCCTGGATGAACATCAGCAGCACACGGCAACATCCGCACACAGCGCACTTCAGTACATGGACAGTGGGAATATACTGTCATGGCGCCCTTCCGTGGATGAACATCAGCATGAACATCAGCAGAACATCAGCAGTACACATCAGCAGAACATCAGCAGTACACATCGAGGCACAACAGCCCTCACTGTCTGTACAATATAAGTGCATCGCAGCATCAGCATTGCTTATGATGGACCATGAGTTCCCAATGCGAAACACGCAAATCGTGGTAGTACGTTTAGAGTTAAACTAAGCCATGTAGAATGCTTGCTATATTTGACCGAGGCAGTGAATATAAGTCAGATGTCAATATTCAACTTTAGAGAACTTTGCATCGGCCGCTTTTGCAGTATTGTGTACAGTTATGTTCGCTCTAGTACAGGAAGAATATAGGCGGTTCGGAAATTGTGCTCAAGACGTTTACAAGAACATCGTCTGGAGCGTATGAACAACCGGACGTTGGACTGGCTCATCGGGAACACCGGAGATCGGGCAGTAACCTGATAGATCGATATCAAATTATGAGAGGCAAAGATATGGTAAACAGTCAGAACATTCCACTCAAGATGGAAATATCAAGTATTAAAGGCCACCCCTTTAAGGTGAAATGGATGAAGTTTAAACGAGGTGTGCGGGGAAAGCTGTTTACACAAAGGGCAGTAGATGCCTCGAACGCAATACTGCAGGTGGGCATTGGGTGATAAGGAATAGGAGTAGAATTAGACCATTCGGCCAATCAAGTCTTATCCGCTAATGTTTTTCCCTCCAAACCCCATTTTCTTGCCTTCTCCCCATAACTTCTGATAACTGTACTAATCAAGAATCCTTTTGTCTACGCCTTTAAATATCCACTGACGTGAACAACACCGCCTGTTGTGGCAAAGAATTCCACAAATTCATCACCTTCTGACTAAATACATTTGTGATCACCTTCAAAACAGAACGTAGTTTAATTCTGAGGAAATTACCTCTTTTCCGAGACGCTCCGACAAGTAGAAACATCCTTTCCACATCCACTCGATATAAACCATTCACATATCTGCAAAACACCGAGTGCAAGCCGAGAGCCTACAAACGCTCACCATAGATTAACGTATTGCTGTGATCATTCTTGTAAACCTCCTCTGGACGCTCTCCAGAGCCAGCACGCCTTTCCTGTGATATGGTGCACAGAATTACTTACAATATTCCAAATGCACCTTGAATAGCCTCAACATTACATCCGTGTTTTTGTATACAAGTCCTCTTGAAATAAATGAGTTGAGTTTGCTTCCATTAGACAATAGATAATAGACAATAGACAATAGGTGCAGCAGTAGGCCATTCGGCCCTTCGAGCCAGCACCACCATTCAATGTGATCATGGCTGATCATTCTCACCGATTCAACTTGCATTTAAAAATTTTGGGAATCCTTAACCAGCACTCCCAAGTCCCTTTGCACTTCCGATTTATGGATTATTTCCCTACTTAGACAATAGTCTACGCCATTAGTCCTACTACCAAAATGCAGTACTCCGCACTTTGCTATACTATATTCCATCTGCCACTTCTCTGCCCATTCCCCCAACATGTCCAATTCCTTCTGCGGAGTCCATGCTTTCTCTAAACTACCTGCCCTTCCACCTCTTTTCGTAACATCCGCAAACTTGGCCACAAAGCCTTCAATCCCCTCGTCCAAATCATAATATAAAACGTGGAGTAGCGGACAAACACCAATCCTTGAAGATCTCCACTAGTTACTGTTAGCCAAAGAGAAAAAAATCCCCTTTATTGCCACTCTTTGTCTTCTGCCATCCAGCCAACCAGTTATCCATGCTGGTATCTGCCCTTTGACACCGTGGGCTCTCATCTTCCTAAGCAGCCATCTTGTGACACCTGGTCAAAGGTTTTCTGAAAATCAAAGGAAACAACATCTACTGTCTCTCCTTTGGCTGTCTTGCTATTTACTTCTTCAAATAATTCCAGCAAATTTATCAAACACGACCTTCCCTTCACAAAGCCATGCCAACTTATGCCTATTTCGTCGTGCACTTATAAATACTCTGTCACATCATCATGTATAACGGGTCCTAAAATCTTACCACCAACTCCACTGGTGTTGGACGCAGTAACAATAGTGATATTTAAGACAAGCTAAGATTTTCAGGTAATGAAGGGATATGCATTGTGAGCAGGCAGGTAAGGTTGGTCGTCTCATGTTCGGCACAGCTATTATTTGCCGAAAGTCCTGCCGTGCCTTGTACTTCTTGTAGGAAAGAAATGCAGATGCCGGTTTAAATGGAAGATAGACACAAAATGCTGGTGTAACTCAATGAGACAGGCAGCACCTCTGGAGAGAAAGAAAGGGTGACGTTTCGGATCGAGACCCTTCTTTAGACTGATGTCAGAGAGGTCGGCGGGAAAGAGATAGAATTTTGGTGGAGACAGTGAGACTGGTGGGAGAGCTGGGAAGGAGGAGGGGTGGAGAGAGGGGAGGCAAGGGCTAATTGAAGTTAGAGAAGTCAATGTTCATATCGCTGGTATGTTAGCTGCCCAAGCGAAGTATGAGGTGCTGTTCCTCCAATTTGCGCTGGGCCTCACTCTGACAATGGAGGATGCCCAGAAAGTTCAAATTGGGAATGGGGGAGCGGGGGTGAGTTAAAGTGCTGAGCAACCGGGAGATCAGGTAGAACTGTGTGGGACTGTTCAGCGAAACGATCGCCGAGGTTTCGCTTAGTCTCGCCGATGTCACTCCATCAGTACTATTCCACTGTATACCGTTACACCAGTATTACCCCACAGTGCGTCACTCCATCAGTACTATTCAACAGTACACCATTACACCAGTACTACCCTACAGTGCGTCACTCCATCAGTGCTACCGCACAGTGTCAGTCCATCAATCCCATCCCACATTATGTCACAACAACTGTACTACCGCACAGTGTGTCACCCCATCAGAACTACCCCAGAATGTGCCATTACTTCAACACTACCCTACGTTAGGTTACTCCATCAATACTACTTCACAGTCTGTCACTCCATCAGTACTACATGTTACTCCATTAGAAGTATCAAAGAGCGTGTCACTCTCATCAATACAACCCCGCAGTATGTCATTCCATCATTTCTTCCTTGACGGTGTTTCACTCTGTCAGTGCCACCTTAAGTATGTAATTTCATCAGTTGTGCCCACAGTTTTTCACCCCTTCAATAATACCATCGAATGTGTCACTATATCAGTACTACCCTAAAATATATCAGTACTTCACTACTACCCACAGGATGCTAATCCATAAGTATCATCCCACAGCGTGTCACTCCATCAGTACTACCACATCGTCGGTTACTCCATCATTACTGCATCACAACGTGTCATTCATTCGGTACTATCCCATATAATGCCCTTGCATCAGTACTAGCAAATGGATAGTTATTCCAACAGTACTATCCCACAGTGCGTCATTCCATCAGTTCTCCCCCAATGTGTCACTCCATCAGAACTACACTTTGAGTCCTTCCCTCAGTACTATAATGTATCATTACATCAGTACCGCCCAATTTAGTTTCACACCATTAATACTATCCGACAGTGTGCCACGACATCAGTACTACCATATCGCTTGTTCCTCCATCAGTACAACCGCACACTGTGTCGCTCTATCAATAATACACCAAACTGTGTCACTCTATCAGTACTATCCAACGGTGTGTCACTCCATCAGTACTACACAATGAGTCCTTCCATCAGTACTACCCCACAGTGTTTCAATCCACCAGTATTACTCTGGTATATGTCTATCCAACAGTACTACACCGCAGGGTATCACACAATCAGTACTCTCCCACAGTATGCTATTGCGTCAGTACTGCCACATAGTGTGCCATTCCGTCAGTACTACCTCAAGGTGTGACACTCCACCAGCACTACCCACAGTGTGCCACTGCATCAGTAATAAAATATAGTTTGTTACTCTATCTGTACTACCCTACACTGTGCCACTCCATCAGTGCCTCCCCATTGAGCATCGCACCATCAGGAATATCACTCGGGTTATCATTGCATCAGTACTACGCCAACGTGCGACACTCCATCAGAACAATCCATTATCACTCCATCAGTACTACCACGCAGCGTGTCACTCCATCAGTACTACCGCACAGTGTCAACCATCAGTAATTCCTCGCAGTATCACTCCATCAGTATTCCCCACAGTATGTCACTCCATCAGCCCTATCTCACTGTGTCACTCCATCAGTAATTCCCCACAGTTTCACTCTATTAGTATTTCCCCACAATGCCTCACGCCATTAGCACTACACTATGTTTATCATTCAATAAGGAATATCCCAGTGGGTCTCTCCATAAGTGCTACCACAAATTGTGTCATTCCATCAGTATTACCAAACAGTGTGTCACTGCATTAGTACTACACCACAGTTTGTCATCACAATAGTACTACCGCTCAGTGTGTCACTCCGTCGGTGAAACCACACAGTGTCTCACTGCATCAATACAACTCCATATTGTTACACTACATCGGCACTGCCCCACATCATGTCACTCCAGTGCAACCCTAGAACGTGTCACTCCATCAATGCTCCCCGCAGTATGTTCTTCCATCAGTACTCCCCAAAGTGTTCCACACCATCAGGACTACCTCAAATCTGCCATTCCATCCGCATTACCCCACAGTGTGCTAACCCATTGCAGCGACTCCATAGTGTGTAATTCCATCACTATTTCACCACAGTTTTTCATCGCAACAGTACTACCGCAGAGCGTGTCAGTCCATCAGTATTACTGCGTCACTCCAACAGAATGTGCTATTACATCCGTGCTACCCCACAGTATGCCATTCCATCAATACACCTCCACAGTACGTCATTACACCAGTACTACTCCACAGTGTTACACTCCATCAGTATAACACTGGAGCGTGTCACTCCATCAGTACTACCCTACAATATGTTATTCCATCAGTATTACACCACAGTGATGCACTCCATCAGTACTGCCTTAAGCTTGTTATTCCATTTTGTACAACCACACAGACTCATTCAATTAGTATCACCCATCATTGTAACTCTCCATCTGTACTGCCCCACCGTCAGTTCTTACCATTCCACAATGTGCAACCCGACAGTACCACCAAAGATTGGGTCAATACTTCAGTACTAGCCCACTGTGCGCCATTCTGTCCACACTACCCCCAGTGTGTCATTCAATCAGCACTACACCGAAGTATCTCACTCCGCCAGTACAACCGCGCAGTGTGTCAGTCCATCAGTAATACGCACCGTGTGTCACTCCATCAGTACTGCTCCACAGCGTGTCACTCCATCAGTTTTACCCCACGGGATGTAGTTGCACACTGAAGTAGTACTGACGGAGTGACAAACTGCGTGGTAGTACTGATGCAATGGCCTCACAATTTGTCACTAAATGAGTGCTATTCCACTGTGTGTCACACCGTCAGTACTACTCCGCAGTTTGTCATAACAACAGTACTACACATTGTGCCACTCCATGAGTATTACCCGCAGTGTGTCACTACATTAGTAGAGCCCCACTGTGTATCATTCCATCAGAACAACTGCAAAGTGTGTCACTTCATCAGTACTACTGCAAATTTTGTCACTCCATCTGTACCAAACCACAGTATGTTAATCCACCCGTACTGCATCAACTGGGGTCACTCCATCAGTACTACAGCGCATTGTGTCACTCCATCAGTACTACCCCACATTGTGTCACTCCATCAGTGCACTGCACAGTGCGTCACTCCATCAGTACTACCCCACATTGTGTCACTCCATCAGTACTACAGCGCATTGTGTCACTCCATCAGTACTGCATCAACTGGTGTCACTCCATCAGTACTACAGCGCATTGTGTCACTCCATCAGTACTACCCCACATTGTGTCACTCCATCAGTGCACTGCACAGTGTGTCACTCCATCAGTACTACTGCGCAGTAGTTCATTATGCTGCTGGCCTTGCCGAGGCACGTGGTTTATAAATTGAGTCAATATAACGGAGGTTGCTTTGTGTGATGGTCTGGACAATTCGCAGCAATTTCTGGCGTTCTTGTATGGAGCTGATCCTAAACCAAGCTGTGATGCATCTTGATAAAATACTTTCTATGGTGCATCTGTAGATGTTGGTGAGAGTTGTAGAGGGCACGTCGAACTAGCTAAGCCTGCTAAGGACATGGATGGGTGAAGTTCGGTTCGAGACCCTTCTTCAGACTGATTCTGGTGGGAAGGTGGAGAAGGCTGGAACAACAGGACAAAGCGAGTTGAATGATGAGTGGGTGAATACCGTTTTCATAGTTAGGTGGTTGAGACCAGAGGTTAAAAGATAAAAGTTGCGAGATAAGGATTGAGGTAGGTTGGAATTATAAAGAGAGAGGAGGGAATATCGGTTGAAGGTGAGGTGCAGGTGATGAACAGGTGCGAGTCCGCGTGAAGCAAGAGAAAGAGCGAGGGGAAAGCGGGAAGTTGCACGTTAGTTACCTGGCATTTGCTAATGTTCATACCATTAGGTTGCAAGGTTCCCAAGCGGACTATGAAGTGGCGTTCTTTCTGTTTTAATGTAACCTCTCTGGCGCTGGTGGAGGCCCAGGACAGAAAGGTCAGTGTGCGAGTGGGGGTTACAATGGCTAGCAACGGGGAGATTACGGCAAGCCTTAGAAGAACGAGGGTAAGTGTTCGACAAAAAACGGTCGCCGAGTCTCCATTTCACCACGCCGATGTAAAGGAGGCCATATCTGGAACACCACATGCAGTAGATGAGATTAGAGGAGGTGCAGGTGAACATCTGTCTCACCTGGAAGGGCTGCCCGAGCGTGATGGAAGGGGTATAGGGACAGCTGTTACATCCCATGGTGGCTAACCGTTTTAACTGCACTTGCCAAGAAAGGCTTTGGAAAGAGAAGTGATGGAGAGGTGGGGAAATGGATAGAGAAATAGGTCGTACAAAGATAAAAGGGAGAGATTGAGGAGAAGACGAAAGAAGAGGTGGAGGGAGAGTGAACTATCAAAGGGAGAGTGGGAAAATGAGGAGAGACGGGAGTTCAGAGCGAGTGAGTTGGCAAAAGGAGGAGAGGGAAGCATTAGAGAGATACAGGGAGAAGGAGGGAGAGATGCAGTAAGAGTGGGAGGGGAGGGTAGAGAGGTTGGCAGAGAGCGGGTGGCACAGAGAGGGAGAATAGAGAGTGTAGGGGAGAGAGTAACAGTTCAGAGAGAGAATAGCAGTAAAGATGGAGAGAGAAAGAGAGGAGGGAGAGATGCTGCATCATTCGCCGTTTGTTCTACTTTTAAGACAATTCTGAGGCGGCAATGGTTCTGTTCACTGAGTGTCGTGAGTCTTTGGGTCGTTCGTCCTCAGAGGTGATGAAGGTAGAGAATGTTGTTGTCCCAAGGCAAAGCCAGATCCATTCCAGGCAAGCAAGGACTAAATGCTTACTCGGGGTCGCCGCGAGTGTGGGGTGGAGGTTACAATCAGTTCAGCCGCGATCACATTGAGTATTAAAACAGAGTGGACGGGCCATTTTAGTCTGAGGTGATCTGTTGAACTAATTCATCAAGCTGTGGACAAAGGCTGTCCAATCCACCTTCAAATTGGGCACCAGAAGCCTTGAGACGGTCCCTTGAATTTGGGATTGCCTTGCTGAGTGAAGGAAATCAGATAAACAACATGTGGTGGAGAGTTGGATCCGATGGAGTTTGAAACAATATCCCCTTTGCTGGAACAATGCCGCTCCCAATTTCCATCCCCCAGTATCGCCACAATTCCCACTCTTTGGAGTTTCTCAATCAATTCCCTGAATAAATCACGACCTGTCTCAGCAGGGATATCACTTGGCTGATGTCATCTGTTTGCGAATCATTTCCAAATCTCTATTTTTTAAAATCTGTTGAAATTTCGCTGTCCCGGTGGAGACGGAAATTGGTATAAAATCTCCGGGAATGTTCTGCCCCGGCATTTCATTCCGAGAGATTACCGGTAGCTCACGTGGACACGTCGCTGGGCAGAGAACATGCACAGTGAGAAGCTCAATGAATATTACGCCGTGGAGAAAATCTTGTACGTGATCATTGCTGCCGTTGGAGTCCCTGGTAAGTGAACAGAACAATTCAAGTTTTATAACTCCGTCTGTTAACCGGTGTTGACCTGATTCTGATCGTGTTACATGATTCCCAACTGATGGACGTTGTGCAAGAATATGTGAAGTATATCAATCCTCTCAGTGAAATATTTTTGAATTAACGCTGTGATTTTTCTTATTTTCAGACAGCCGAAACTAACCCTCTCTTTCTCCCACTGCCGGGACCCACTAGAATGTCGTTCTTGCCTTCAGTGGGACCTTGCCCAGAGTTGTCCCAGTGCTCGGGACAGGCAGCTCTCCGGGACGGTGTGACTGTGAGGGGTTTACATTGTGAAGTTCGCTGTGTCTGAGTTATTGATCAGAGTGAACACGTCTCACTGTGGAGTCTGTCACAGTCGGATTCCATCGCCTGTTGGCCAATAATTGGATCGACCTCCCGAACCAGTGGCCGCGGATCTACCGGCGTGTGTTGTTACCGAACTGAACTCAATGTGGAATGAATCCATTAACGGAGCCACACTGCTGCCGGATCCTAAGTTGTCCCTGCCTTCCCTCTGGAACCCTCCTCGTCCCCATCAGATGCCGAGTTCCCAGAGCCCTGGTTCAACGCGGCCGGTCACGGTTAAGTCTGTGAAACCGGCCCCATCAGAGACTGTGAGCAGGGTTAACTGTAGACAGGACCATTCCGCCTATTGTACCGGGCGGCTGCTCGTTCCCTCCCATCCCTTTACCCCGCCCGTCGCCTTATCTCTTCTCCCCTGAAGCAGGCAGATCGGGCACAGTCGGAGCCGGGTCTGACATTGTTAAACCTGCAGCCGCGCACCGACTCCAACACTCCTGATCTTCAGCTGAAAGTGGAGCCGGTGTTCAGCCCCGGAGACGGTGTTCAGTAATGCCCAGTGTCCGTCCCCTTCTCTTTCCGCAGTGAATTTAGTGGCGATTGTGATCCTGTCCCGGGGAAAGTGCGGCCTCTCCACCTGCACCACTCGCTACCTGGTGGCCATGGCAGCGGCCGATCTACTCACCCTGATCACCGTGGTCATTTTGATGCGGATCCGATACCATTACTTTTACTGGAGTGTACTGTCCATCACCCCTGTGTGCAGCGTTAACGCTGTACTGCAGTTTGCAGCTACAGACTGTTCTGTCTGGTTTACCGTCACTTTCACCTTTGATCGCTTTGTCGCTATTTGTTGCCAGAAGCTGAAAACAAAATATTGCACCGGGAAAACTGCGGCCGCGGTTCTCGCAACAGCCGGCGTTCTGCTGTGTCTGAAAAACGTTCCCCGCTACTTCACACAGGATCCCCGGACAACCATCGACAATGTCCCGTGGGGCTGTTACCCGGTGGAAAGTTATTACACTGACCCCGGGTGGGTGGCATTTGACTGGATCGACACGGTTTTAACTCCGTTCCTCCCTTTCGCTGTGATCCTGCTGCTCAACGCTCTGACAGTCCGGCACATTTTAGTGGCCAGTCGGGTCCGTCAGGGGCTGAGGGATCAGAGCAAGGGGGAGAAGCGCAGTGACCCGGAGATGGAGAGCAGGAGGAGGTCTGTGGTTTTACTCTTCACCATCTCCGGCAGCTTCATCCTCCTGTGGCTGACGTATGTTGTAAACTTCGTCTTTTATCAGATCACAGGGATTGGAAATGATAGGAATGATTCTCAATATATCTTTGGCTACGTCGGGCATTTGCTGAGGAATCTCAGCTGCTGCACCAACACATTTATTTACGCGGCGACCCAGTCCAAGTTCAGGGAGCAGGTGAAAAGCGCGGTGAAATATCCGCTCACCTCAGCGCTGCGGCTCATTAATAAACCCGCGCCCTGAGCGCATCCCAGAGGGCGGCCGCAGTCTCTCCGCTCCGGGCTCCGGCTCCTCACATTCACCGCCGCATCTTCCAGCTGTCAGTCCCGGGCGGATGATCCCATCGCCGGCCCCGCTCCAGGACCCCCAGCCCCTCACATTCACCCAATCGCCCCGTTGCTCAAAGATGCAGATTAAGCAGAAAAAATAACACCATTGCCTGTCGTATATATTGATCATTTTAAATGACAGTCCCTGATCATTGAAGTGTTTATTTCAGTTTCTACCCCCTCATTCTCACCCCCCCCTCCGCACTGGGGTGCGGTCAGGGGTAGGTTGGCTCTCTCTCTCTCTCTCTCTCTCTCTCTCTCTCTCTCCTCTCTCTCTCTCTCTCTCTCTCTCTCTCTCTCT
>NW_027601282.1:88101-128436 GCF_053455715.1 Rhinoraja longicauda
CCTCCCTCTCCCCCTCTCTCTCCCCGTCTCTCTCTCTCTCCCCCTCTCTCTCTCTCTGCCCCCCTCTCCCTCCCTCTTCCCCTCTCTCTCTCTCTCCCCTTTCTCTCCCCTCTCTCTCCCCCTCTCCCCTCCCCCTTTCTCCCCCTCTCCCCTCTCTCTCTCCCTTCTCCCCCTCTCTTCCCCTCTCTCTCCCCCTCTCTCTCCCCATATCTCTCCCCCACTCTCTTCCCTCTTTCTCCCCTCTCTTTCTCGCCCTCTCTCTTCCTTTCTCCCTCTCTCTCTCTCTCCCCCTCACTTTTTTTTCTCTCTCTCTTTTCAATGACTTTATTCAGCACAAACACATGATACATCACATCAAAACCACAATCAGAGGTTACAAAACATCAAATAATCATTATAATACAATGTTGCCTTCATTATTTACAATGCTTTGAACCCCCCGCGGTGACCAGCGTTCACGGAAGGCCTCCAGAGTCCCCGTGGACACCGCGTGTTCCCTCTCTAGGGACACGCGCGCACGGACGTAGGCCCGGAAGAGGGGAAGGCAGCCGACTCTGGCAAAACCATCGACCGCCCGCTGCCTGGATCCGCGAATGGCCATCTTGGCCAGGCCCAAGAGCAAACCGACAGGGAAATTCCACCATCCTCACCGGCCCTCCCCACTCCCAGCCCCGAGCCCAAATAGCAGGATCGTAGGACTGAAATGCAGCCAAAACTTGAGGAGCAACCCCTTTAGATACTCATACAGGGGCAGCAACCGCACACACTCCATGTACATGTGGAACACAGACTCTTCCTCACCGCAGAACATACAGGCGGCCGGCGAGTCCGCGAACCGGCTCAAAAATGTGTTACACACAACAGCTCTGTGCAACACTCTCCACCACAGGTCCCCGATGTAAAGGGGAGGACTCCCTTGTAGAGAAACCTCCACTGGGGACCACCCCTGCCATCAGGTGGCAACACGGATCGCCAAGGCGTATCCGGACGGAAGACGAAGGCGAGGAGGTGCAGAGTGTGCAGGAGCATCCTGTACAGTAAACGTCTGCCTGCATCACGGAACGGCACGCTGGGCATCTGGGAGAAGCGGCTCAAGTAATGCGGGGCCGGCTCCCGGGAAATATTCCGGAGCCTGGGACCGATGAGCAGTTCCGGCGGAGCGGGGGTAAGCTCGGCCGGAATCACTCCAAGCACACGCCGCTCCCCGACACCCACCGCAACGGGGTGAGGACCGCCCCCCCCTAACAGGCACAACACCCCCCTCCCCCTGAGGAGCAACGCGCTGACTGAAGATGACCAAATTCCTCACTCTCAACACATCGCGGTATAAGCTTGGCATGTCCCGTGTGGCGGGTCGACTGATGCCCGCCACCGGGAGCCGCCAAACTCCTCTTAGGCAATGGCCCTGGCGGAAAAAAATATTTGGTCAGAGCGTGCCATCTGGGAGGGTGCTCCGCGTACACGTCCTTCTGCAGTTGTACAGGGCCCTAGTGAGACCGCACCTGGAGTACTGTGTGCAGTTTTGGTCTCGAAATTTGAGGAAGGACATTCTTGCTATTGTGGGCGTGCAGCGTAGGTTTACTAGGTTAATTCCCGGAATGGCGGGACTGTCATATGTTGAAAGACTGGAGCGACTAGGTTTATATACACTGGAATTTAGAAGGATGAGAGGGGATCTTATCGAAACGTATAAGATCATTAAGGGGTTGGACATGTTAGAGGCAGGAAACATGTTCCCAATGTTGGGGGAGTCCAGAACCAGTGTCCACAGTTTAAGAATAATGGGTAGGCCATTTAGAACAGAGATGAGGAAAAACTTTTTTAGTCAGAGAGTTGTGAATCTGTGGAATTCTCTGCGTCAGAGGGCAGTGGGGGCCAATTCTCTGAATACATTCAAGAGAGAGCTAGATAGAGCTCTTAAGGATGGCCGAGTTAGGGGGTATGGGGAGAAAGCAGGAACGGGGTACTGATTGAGAATGATAGCCATGATTACATTGAATGGCGGTGCTGGCTCGAAGGGCCGAATGGCCTCCTCCAGCACCTATTGTCTATTGTCTATTGTCTATTGTACCTCCGCAGAGTCCTGAGACGGAGAGCCGCCAACTGGGTACGCACGCATACCAAGGACTGGCCACCCTCCTCTAACGTGAGACTCAGGACTGCTGCCGAGACCCAGTGCTTCCTCCCTCCCCAAAAGAAATCCACTAACCTCTTCTGTACAGCAGTTACAAAGGTAGAGGGCGGGACAAGAGTGGCCAGCCGGTACCATAACATTGAGGCCACCAGCTGGTTTATGACCAGCACCCTACCCTGGAAATAAATAACCCTAAGCAAGCCTGAACAGCGTCCCAGCCGGGCGACGACTTTCGTCTCTAGCTCCTGCCAGTTCGCCGGCCAAGCATCTTCAGTGGGACTCAGGTAGACCCCCAGGTAGAGGAGGTGCGTTGTCCACCTGCCACTGGCCCACTAGAATTCCGGAGCACTTACTCCAGTTGATCCTAGCGGAAGAAGCAGCTGAGAACAACTGCTGGCATTCGCGCATCCTCCGCAGGTCAACAGGATCAGTGAACGTAAGAAGAATGTCATCGGCATAGGCCGAGAGAACCACCTCCACCCCCGGTCCTGGTAGAACCAGGCCTGCCAACCGCTTCCTAAGAAGACACAGGAATGGCTCCACACAGACCGAGTACAACTGCCCAGACATGGGGCACCCCTGGCGTACCCCCCTCCCAAAGCTAATGGGAGCCAACAATGCACCGTTAATCTTCACGAGACACTCTGCTGCGGTGTACAAAAGCCGGACCCGGGCCACAAAATGCGGTCCAAAACCGAACGCTTGCAGTGTCCCGAAAAGGTAATCATGGTCCACCCTGTCATAAGCCTTCTCCTGAAACCATCCGCGGAGAACAGAGTTCCATAAAAGGACCGAACTAACGCACTCATCCCCTCTGGGTCTGTGACAGAGGAGCCATCAGCCGCGAGTAGCTTTAAATACAGCACTATGGGGTTAAACACAGCGCCATGGTCTTTAAACACAGCATTATGGGCTTTAAACACAATACTGTGGGGTTAAACACAGCACTCTGGGGTTAAAAACAGCACTATGGGGTTAAACACATCGCTATGTGCTTTAAACACAGCGCTATGGGCTTTAAACACAGCACTACGGGCTTTAAACCGCGATATGGGCTTTACACCCAGCGCTATGGGCTTTAAACACAGCGCTATGAGCTTTAAACATAGCGCTCTCGGCTTTAAACACAGCGCTATGGGCTTTAAACACAGCGCTATGGGCTTTAAACACAGCGCTATGGGCTTTAAACACAGCACTATGGTTCACAGACTGTTCAGGTAAAATTCTCATATAACACTCCCCCCTATTTCCGCCTCCATACCTCCTCACTCCCTCCCCTTCCCTCACTCCCTCCCCTCCCCTTACTCCCTCCCCCTCACTTCCTCACCTTCACGATCTCACCTCCCCCACTCTCACTCTCTCTCCCACTCCCCCCGTTCCCCCTCACTACCTTCCCTACCCCTCACTAACTTCCTTTCCCCAATTTCACTGCCCCGTCACTCCCTCCCCCACTCCTCCTCCCCTACCCCTCAGTCCCACCATTCCCCCTCATTCCCTCCCCTCCCCCACTCTCCCTCCCCATCACACCCATCCCCCCTCCTTCCACCTCATTCCATCCCCTCTCCCTCATTCCCTCCCCTCTCCACTTCCATCCCACTCACTCCCTGTCCACAGCTCCTCCCCTGACCCTCACTCCCTCCCAGCCCACTCCCTCCCCTCCCCACACTTCCCCCCTCACTCCCTTCCCTCTCCCCTGTCATCCCACTCACTCCCTCCCCCCACTCCCCGCTCGCTCCCTCCCTCCTATTCCACTCATTCCTTCCCCTCCCCTCACTACCTCCCCTCCACCCTCAATACCACCTCTCCACCCTCACTACCATACCTCCTCCTCATTACCACTCACTCACGCCCCCTCCCGCTTACTCCCTCCCATCGAGCCCCTCAACATCCTCACTCCATCCCCTCCCCTCACTCCCTGCCCTCCACCCTCACTACCTCTCCTCCTGCTCACTCCCTCTAATCCTCCTCCCTCACTCCCTTCCTTCCCCCTCATTTCCTCCCTGTCCTCCCTCTCATTCCCTCCCCCTCACTCCCTCCCTCCCCCTCACTCCCTCTTCCTCACTCCCTCCCCATCACTCCACCCCCTCGCAACACTCTCCTAGGCACACTCCTTCCCCTCACTCCCTTCCCTCACCCTTTAACTTCCTCCTCACTCCCTGCCTCTCTCCCTCCATATTTCCCTCCCTCCGCTCCTCCTTCCACCTCCCTCCCTCCTTCCCCCCCCCCCAATCCCTCCCCTTACTCCCCTCCCCTATCTCCTAGCCCCACCCTCCGTCGCCCGCACGCCCTCCCCCCAATCCTTTCCCTCACCACCTCGTTCTACCCTCACTCCATCCCTCCTTCCCTGTTGTTGTTTACTTCGATTGTGAATGAATGAATGAATGAATGAATGAATGAATGAATGAATGAATGAATGAATGAATGAATGAATGAATGAATGAATGAATGAATGAATGAATGAATGAATGAATGTATTGGTCAAGTATGTGCACATAGAAGGAATGTGCCTTGGTACTCCGCTCGCAAGTGACAACACGAACATATAGTAAACAGTTAAGAATAAAGCATAAAACATTAAAACCTCGAGAATACAACATAACAGTTTAAACATGTGAGTGAAATGAGCCAGAGGCAAAAAGAGACCACAGACTTTTGGTTATTGAGTAGAGGGAAAAAAGCTGTTTTTATGTCTGGCTGTGGCTGCTTTGACAGTCCGGAGTCGCCTTCCAGGGGGAATTGCTTCAAAGCGTTTGTGGCCAGGGTGGTAGGGGTCAGAGTTGATCTTGCCCGCTCGCTTCCTGGCTCTTGCAGTGTGTAGCTCGTCTCTTGAGGAGGGGGGGTTGGGAAAGGTTACAGCCATCAATCTTCTCAGCTGATCGAATGATTTCCTTGCAGCCGTCGTATGTCGTGCTTGGTGGCTGAGCCAACCATGATGGAGAAGGTGAGGACAGACTCTACGATGGCAATATAGAATTGGACCATCATTGTCTGTGGCAAATTGCATCTCCTCAGCTACCGCGGGAGGTACATACTCTGTTGGGCCTTTTTGACATGATTATACTTCCAGAGTGGAACACAGGTCTTCCTTCGATATCATCTCGCTTATTTTGTTTTTAATTTTCTGTGCGTTTAACCAACGATACCGGGATTATCTACTCAAGTACTAGAATTAAGGGCTTGGACAATTTGGGGGCTTCTATTAAATAGTCCTTTAGGGGAAGGTTCTTATATCTGGTAATTATGGGAAAGCAGCAGTAAATGTTCAATTGGGGGCAGAAACCAACAAATGGGGATTTGCGGGAGCGTTGTAAAGAAGTGTAGTGGGTGGATCTTCAACAAACATGGAATTAGCGGAGAGAAACAATAAATGTGGAAATTGGGGAGTTCGGCTGCAAATGGGAAACCAGGAGAGGGCAAAACTACGTAGTGGACGGTCCTGCCTCTTTTCGAGAATGTTCCGACCTCTGTGTTTTCCTATCTATGTCTGCAGGTGTTTCCAGCTCTATGTGCGCTCCTGTTGGTCTCTGTGAAATAACCCCCGCCGAGTACGAGAGGAAATTTGATTTGTTCGGATTTGATGAGGAAACTCAAGGTAAACGGACAATTGGGAGGTGACGACCACAACATGATAAGTTTTAATTTGCAATTTGAGAGGGAGAAGGTGAAATCGGATATGTCGGCAATGCATCTGGGCAAAAGGGACTACAGTGGCATGAAGGAGGAGCTGGCCTTCCTGACCAGCTTGTCAAGTCTCTTCTCCTCCGCTGCTTAGATGCTGCTGCTGCAGCAGACCACTCCATAGAAAATGGCCGATGTAACCACCGTGTTGTAGAAGGTCCTTGGGAGTGCCCCATGCACTCTAAAAGACCTGAGTCTCCTCAGCAGATAAAGTCTGCTATGGCCCTTTTTGTATAGCGCTTTGGTGTTTTCTGTCCAGTCCAATTTATTGTTGAGGTAAACACCCAGGTACTTATGACAGTCCACCCTCCCGATTTCCATTCCCTGGATGTTCACCGGTGTCGGGGGGACTTGGCTGCATCTGACGAAATCCACCACCGTCTCCCTGGTATTCCCCGTGATCCGGAGGCGGTTCCGCTGTCACCAGTCCACAAACTCCTTGATCAGTTCTCTGTACGCCCTGTCATCGTCGCCTGCGATGAGGCCGAGATGGCAGAGTAGTCAGAGAACTTCTGTAGATAGCAGTTTCCAGAGCTGTGCCTGAAGCCCGCAGTGCACAGTGTACAGGTTAGCCAGCTTGGGGGTGTCAAGGATGGGATAAGCCAGCTGGGGACAAAGGGATGGGAGAAAGCCAGCTTCTGGTAAGAAGGGATGGGAGGGAGCTAGCATGAGGGAGTAAGGGATGGAAGGTAGGCAGCTTGGGGGAGTAAGGGGACTGGGTGATTGCAAGATTGGGAGAGTAAGCGGGATGGGATGACGATATATTGGGGAAGTCAGGGGAATGATAGATAGCCAGCTTGGGGAACTAAGTGGAATGGGAGGTAGCCAGCTTGCGGGAGTAAGGGATGGGAGGTAGCCAGATTGGCCGAGTAAGGTATGGGTGGCAGGCAGCTTGGGGGAAGTAACGGATGGGACGTGGCCGGCTTCGGGGAGAAAGTATAATGGGAGTTGGGCAGCTTGGGAGAGTAATGGGAATGGGTGCAAGACAGCTTGTGGGAGTAAGGGATGGGAGGTAGCCAGCTTGGGGGATTAAAGGGATTGGGAGCTAGCCGGATTTGGGGGAGTAAGAGGAATGGGAGGAAGACAGCTCGGGGGATAAGGGGAAAGGGAGGTAGCCAGTTTGCGGGAGTAGGAGATTGGGAGGAAGCCAGCTTGGGGGGGGGGGGGGGGTAAGGGATGCGAGTTAGCCAGCTTGAGGGAGTAAGGAAAATGGGGGAATCCAGCACGGCGGAGTAAGAGATGCGAAGTAGCCACCTTGGGGGAGTACGTGATGGGATGCTGCCAGCTTGGGGGAGTGAGGGGAATGGGAGATACCCAGATTGGGGAGTAAGGGATGGGAGGTAGCCAGTTTGGGGGAGTACGTGGAATGGGAGGTAGCCAGCTTGAGGGAGTAAGGGATGGGAGATAGCCATCTTGGTGGTGTAAGGGATGGGATAAGTCAGCAGGGGACTAAGGAATGGTACAAAGCCAGCTTTCGGTAGTAAGGGATGGGATGTAGCCAGACGGGGCGATTGAGGGGTAGGTGGTAGGCAGTTTGGGGGAGTAACGGATGGGCCGTGGCCAGCTTTGGTGAGAAAGGAGAATGGGTTTTAGACAACTTGTGGGAGTAATGGGAATGGGTGGAAGAGAGCTTGGGGAGTAAGGGAAGGCAAGTAGGCGTCTTGCGGGAGTAAGGGATGGGATGTAGCCAGCTTGTGTGAGTAAGGGATGGGAGGTAGCCAGTTTGGGGCAGTAAGTGGAATGGGAGGTAGCCAGCTTGGGGGATTAAAGCGATTGGGAGCTAGCCAGCTGGGTGGGGTGTAGGGGATGGGAGGTAGCCAGCTAGAAGGAGCAAGGGATATTAATTAGGTAGCCAGTTTGGGGGAGTAATGGGAATGGGAGTTAACTAGCGTGGGGGAGTAAGGGATGGGAGCGAGCCAGTTTCGGGGAGTAAAGGACTAGAGGTAGCCAGCTTGGGGTGCAAGGGATGGGAGGTAGCCAGATTGTGTGAGTATGGAGACTGGGAAGTAGCCAGCGTTTGGCGAGTAAGGGCAATGGGAGGCAGACTGCTTGCGGGAGTAACGATAATGGAAAGGAGCCAGCTTAGGGGAGTAAGAGGAATGGGAGATAACTTAGGTGAGTAATGGCGATGGGAGGAAGCCAGCTTCGGTGAGTAAGGGTGATCGGAGGTAGGCAGCATGGAGGAGGAGTAAGGAATAAGGAGTAAGGAGTAAGGGGGGGTTGTAGGTAGCCAGCAAGGGGTAGTAAGGAATGGGAGGGAGGCGGCTTGGGGGAGTAACTGATGGCGCGATGCCAGCTGGGGGAGTAAGGGATGCGAGATAGCCAGCTTGTGGGAATGAGGTGAGTGGATTGCCTGCTTGGTGGCGTAAAGGAAATGGGAGGAAGCTGGCTTGGGGGAGTAAGAGATGGGACGTAGCTAGCTTATGGGGTAAGAGATGGGTGGTAGCCAGCTTGGAATATTAAGGGGCTGGGATGAAGCAGGCTTGGGGGAGTAAAGGCAATGGGAGGAAGACGGCTTAGGGCGTAAGGGGAATTGAGATAGCCAGCTTGGGGTGCAAGGCGAAAGTGAGGAAGCCAGCTTTGGGGAGAAAGGAGTATGTGTGGAAGCCAGCTTGCGGCAGCTTGGAGAGTAAGGGATGGGAGGTAGCCAGCTTGGGGAGTAAGAGATGGGAGGTAGCCAGCTTGTGGAGTAAGGGGACTGGGAAGTAGCCAGCTTGGATGAGTAAGGGAATGGGAGGAAGACTGCTTGGGTAAATAAGGGAGATTGCCAGATTGGATGTGTAATGGAGAATTGGAGGAAGACAGCTTGGGGGAATAAGAGGGATGGGAGGTAGCCAACATGCGGGATTAAGGTATGGGAGGTAGCCGGCTTGTGGGATGGCGCGGTCTTGGGAGGTAGCCTGCTTGGGGGATTAAGGAGAATGGGGGAATCCAGCACGGGGGAGTAAGAGATGCGAAGTAGCCACTTTGGGGGAGTACGTGATGGGATGCTGCCAGCTTGGGGGAGTGAGGGGAATGGGAGTTACCCAGATTGGGGAGTAAGGGATGGGAGGTAGCCAGCTTGCTTAGGGGAGTATTGGATGGGAGCGATCCAGCTTGGGGCAGTAAAGGACTTGAGGTAACCAGCTTGGGGAGTAAGGGATGGGAGATAGCCAGCTTGTGGAGTAAGTGGAATGGGAGGTAGCCAGCTTGGGGAGTAAGGAATGAGAGGTAGCCAGCTTGGGGAGTAAGGGATGGGAGGTAGCCAGTTTGGGGGAGTAAGGGGTGGGAGATAGCCAGCTTGGGGCAGTAAGTGGAATGGGAGGTAGCCAGCTTGAGGGAGTAAGGGGAGGGAGATAGCCAGCTTGGGGCAGTAAGTGGAATGGGACTGTTTGGGGCTGTAAGGAATGGGATAAGTCAGCAGGGGACTAAGGAATGGGACAAAGCCAGCTTTCGCTAGTAAGGGATGGGACGTAGCCAGACGGGGCGATTGAGGGGTAGGTGGTAGGTAGTAACGGATGGCCGTGGCCAGCTTTGGTGAGAAAGGAGAATGGGTTTTAGACAGCTTGTGGGAGTATTTGGAATGGGTGGAAGACAGCTTGGGGAGTAAGGGAAGCGAAGTAGGCGTCTTGCGGGAGTAATGGATGGGATGTAGCCAGCTTGTGGGAGTAAGGGATGGGAGGTAGCCGGCTTGTGGGAGTAAGGGATGGGAGGTAGCCGGCTTGGGGGAGTAAAGGATGGGAGGTAGCCAGCTTGGGGGATTAAAGCGATTGGGAGCTAGCCAGCTGGGGTGTAAGGAATGGGAGGTAGCCAGCTAGAAGGAGCAAGGGATATTAGGTAGCCAGTTTGGGGGAGTAAGGGGAATGGGAGTTAACTAACGTGGGGGAGTAAGGGATGGGAGCGAGCCAGCTTCGGGGAGTAAAGGACTAGAGGTAGCCAGCTTGGGGTGCAAGGGATGGGAGGTAGCCAGATTGTGTGAGTATGGAGACTGGGAAGTAGCCAGCGTTTGGCGAGTAAGGGCAATGGGAGGCAGACTGCTTGCGGGAGTAACGATAATGGAAGGGAGCCAGCTTGGGGGAGTAAGAGGAATGGGAGATAACTTAAGTCAGTAATGGCGATGGGAGGAAGCCAGCTTCGGGGAGTAAGGGTGATTGGAGTTAGCCAGCATGGAGGAGTAAGAGATAAGAAGTAAGGAGTAAGGGGGGTTGTAGGTAGCCAGCAAGGGGGAGTAAGGGATGGGAGGGAGGCAGCTTGGGTGAGTAACTGATGGCGCGATGCCAGCTGGGGGAGTAAGGGATGCGAGATAGCCAGCTTGTGGGAATGAGGTGAGTGGATTGCCTGCTTGGTGGAGTAAGGGAAATGGGAGGAAGCCGGTTTGGGGGAGTAAGAGATGGGACGTAGCTAGCTTATGGGGTAAGAGATGGGTGGTAGCCAGCTTGGAATATTAAGGGGCTGCGATGAAGCAGGCTTGGGGAGTAAAGGCAATGGGAGGAAGACGGCCTAGGGTGTAAGGGGAATGGGAGATAGCCAGCTTGGGGGAGCAAGGCGAATGTGGGGAAGCCAGCTTCGGGGAGAAAGGAGTATGTGCAGAAGCCAGCTTGCGGCAGCTTGGAGAGGAAGGGATGGGAGGTAGCCAGCTTGGAGAGGAAGGGATGGGAGGTAGCCAGCTTGGAGAGGAAGGGATGGGAGGTAGCCAGCTTGGGGAGTAAGGGAATGGGAGGTAGCCAGCTTGTGGAGTAAGGGGACTGGGAAGTAGCCAGCTTGGGTGAGTAAGGGAATGGGAGGAAAACTGCTTGGGAAATTGCCAGATTGGATGTGTAATGGAGAATTGGAGGAAGCCAGCTTGGGGAAATAAGGGGGATGAGGGGTAGCCAACCTGCGGGATTAAGGTATGGGAGGTAGCCGGCTTGAGGAATGGCGCGGTCTTGGGAGGTAGCCAGCTTGGGGGAGTAAGGGATGGGAGGTAGCCGGCTTGGGGGAGAAAGTGTTGGAATGCTGCCAGGTCGCGGGAGTAAGGGGAATGGGAGGTATCCAGATTTGGGGAGTAGCGGATGGGAGTTACCCAGCTGGGGTGTATTAGCCATCTGGGATGTGAAGTAGCCAGCTAGAGGGAGAAAATGATCATAGGTAGCCAGATTGGGGGAGTAACGGTAATGGCTGGTAGCAAGCTTGGGGGAGTAAGGGATGGGAGAGAGACAGCTTAGGGGAGTAAGGGACTGGAGGTAGCCAGCTTAGCTAGGCAAGGGGGGTAGCAAGCTATCCCCCGTTACCCTTACTCCCCAGCATCTCAGCAGCGGAGGAGAAGAGACTTGACAAGCTGGTCAGGAAGGCCAACTCTGTCCTGAGTTGCCCCCTCAATTCAGTACAGGCGGCGGGAGAGAGGAGGATGATGGCAAAGTTAACATCGCTGCTGGACAACGACTCCCACCCCATGCAGGACACTGTCCACTGCACTGAGTAGCTCCTTCAGTGACAGACACTTTCACCCCAAGTGCGTGAAGAAGAGATATAGGAGTTCCTTCCTTCCCGCTGCTGTGAGGTTGCACAACCAGCACTGCTCCCAGCAGACGAGTCAACAGTAAAAGTTAAGGAATACAGAGTAAACTGATGACAATTTATCCTTGCCTTTACTTTTCCTTTTATTTATAATGAATGATCTCTTACAATCCACTTTGCTTCCTTCCATCTATTAGTCCCCGAAGTACTGGCTACCTTCCAAACTATACTCCCCAAGCAGCCTTCAGCCCTTTATCCTAACTCCACAAGCTGGCTATCTCCCATTCCCCTTCGTCCCCCAAGCTGTCTTGCTCCCATTCCTCTTACGTTTAGACAATCTCATGGAGTTTTATGCTTTCAATTAATAAGCGAATGCATCTGTGATTAATTCACGAGATGCAGGCTGTTGATGCTTGAGACTCAGAGCTCAGTGTCTGTGTGCATGCCCCTGCCTGTCTACGGGGTGGTTTCCAACACCTACATTCCGTACAACAGGGAGCGGCCTTTCTGCTGAAACCAAATCCAACCGGTTCGGCAACACAGTGTTATTTAGCTGTAAATAAAATGGTTGAAAATATGTTATTTAATTTTTCTGAAGGACTGACTCGGTTGACCACGTTTATTAGAGAGTACATTTCCGATGGGCTATTTTTTTATTTCCGCAGTAATGCGATTCTCTGTCGCGTGACCGGTGAGGGATGTTTGAGCTGAAACTCGTACTGTGGCGGGCAGCACCGTTTACACACAGGGCGGAGCTGAGACCCTCCCAGTGAATGGGGCGGATCGGATTCACAGCTTGGCATTCGTTAAAGTAAAACAAAAACACCCGCCCCATTGGTCCGAATGGAATAGCAAAGACAGACGTTGTGAGATCAGCACGGAAATCCAGGCAGAAAGTAATTGGAATGGTAAGGTAAGGTTTATCTTTGACGTTGCTGCCAATGATTCCTCCGTTTGACCCTCTCCCCTTCTTCACGCTTTCTGACCAGTCCCGGTCGCTCTATGAGGATGGGTGGAACCGGGACTGCGGTAGTCCACCTTTACCTAGGGCCGGAGTAAATTCTAGTTAACACTTTCTGCTACTGGGAATGCAGGAACAGATCCGGATTTTAACAAACCTGTAGGAGTTATGTCTGCGGCATCGGGGGCAACATTTTTCACAGTCGTTCTGCCCGCTATTGCTCCCAGTAGCCAGCAGTCACCCAAGTCCGGGTGTTCGACGCCTCCCGCAGACGCATTACTGAGCATTCACTGGACACCAAGTGGGACTTGGGCCACTGGAATTTAACCCACTCTAATCCACTGGCATTTTCCACTTACACGGTGTTGTCCGGCTGACCGGGCTTGTGATCCGGTTCCAAAAGTTCCCGGACGATGAGTAGAGACCGAACTCTTCAGCTCATTGCCGGATGAACACGCTGTCTATCTTCATCCCGCACCCGAGATATCAGCCCGAGATTACCCGACCGAAACTAAAATAACCCACAAAGAGAAAAGTGTTCTCCGATTCATCGGAACGGTTCATGTATGTGGCTTGAGCTGGTATCAGACGTGCACACAGAGAGAGAAGGGAACCGCGATGGACTCATGTTAATGAGACCATATATAAATAGCAGGGAGAAGATTCCTTTTCGCTTAAATTGTATCCATGTTGAAATAATCCCTCACGCGGGTAGAGACATCTGAAGTGGCCTCAGGAGAGGAGAGTTCTGTCACCAGTCCTTACATAATTGTAAACTGCATTGAGTAACAGCGGGGAGGAAGATGAGGGGGACTTTTCCCGGAATGCCGCAATCAGAATGACTACAGGCTGTGTTCAAACCCTATCCTTGTTACTGTATTCCTAATAGCATAAAGGGTTAACAGGAGTTTTAAAACAACTTTATTCACAGTACACAGCAGCAGATTGTCAAACCGGTTGGTCTTGGTTTCAGCAGCGAGACCGCTCCCTGTTCTGAGGCGTGTGAGGGTTGGAATCCACGCTGTGGACAGGCAGCTGCTTGCACGCAGGTACTGAGCGCTGCAGCTCACAGAACAACAGCCGCACCTCGCAAATCAATCATCACCTGATTCCTGGAATGAAGCAAAGAGGAAACCACTTTAAAATATATTCGTGTGCAGGCAACACATCCCTGTGGAATTAAGGTGAGACGATCGCAGCTCAGATTTAGTTCTGGTCTTTGTTTTCAATCAATATTTCAAACATAAAATGACAATATGTAGACCGAGGCGAGAAGAAACTTTTTCAGCCAGAGAGTTGTGAATTTGTCGTATCCAGAAGACAGTGGAGGCCAAATCACTGGATGAATTTAAAATAGATTTCGATAGAGCTCTAGGGGTTAGTAGGAGGAAGGGATATGGGGAGAAGGCAGGCACGGGTTATTGATTGGGGACGATCAGCCATGATCACAATGAATGGCGGTGCTGGCTCGAAGGGCCAAAATGGCCTATTCCAGTACCTATTTTCTATGTTTCCCTGTTTCTATCACATTCATATCGGCGGCCCAGGAATCAGGAGCGTGGCGTTATACTTATGCTTGCACTGGTGACATGCGTGTTGCTGTTGTTGTCTGTTACAACGGTATGATTCCCCGCACCATTACTCAGGATTGAGGATACGACATTGTGGCTGGGGAATGAGAGAGTTTATGTGAATAGGTCAGTGAAGTAAAGAATATGGCGTTTATAGCAAAGTGGGAAGATTAGAAAGTGGTTTGGGAGTCACGATTCAAATTTAATCATATACTTCGTCAGCTAATAATGTGTCCAAAGTGGGTGCAGATCTCGCTTCATTGCTCCACTCCGATAATTAAATTATTTTGCCACTTCCTCACAGTAACTTCCCGCACCAGCGTAAAACCTGGATCCCTCGAACATAACATAAAGCAGACAGACGATGAGGGGTTTATAAAGCTCCGTGCGTAATTGGCAGAGGAATTAAAGAATCACTTTCTGTTGGTTATCAGGCAAAAGGATGCAATCATCTTCCAGTTATCTGACGAGATAACGTTTAGAATAGATTAGCGGGAATTAGTTAGTGCGTTGAATTTGACCTTTCAGATGACGTTGTCGGACGTTGTGTGAACCCAGAGAGACTATATGACGTTGGGAAGATGAGTTCATTGGATAAGATAATGTGTGTGTTGGTTTTCCTTCGCATTCATTTGTTGCTTGATGGTTTTCTTAATATTGTTCTTTCCAGAATCACAGAATGTTGGACCGCTTGTCATCATCATGGCTGAAGGTGGCGATTCGGGAGGGGATGCAGTGGCATCTACGTCAAGTAAACAGAAAGGTTTGTGGAGCCTTCTGTGAAATATAAATGTTGCCCTGACAATGGGCGTGGAGCTGTTGCAAATACTGAGGTTAAGAAAACAAGTGGAAATAGGGAAGGGGCTGAACACAGAACATTTACATCTGCAGGGACAGTCACATGTGGAAAGATGTGTGATAAATCGCCACATTTTAGTTTATGTTATCACAATGGGAGGGAGGTTGGTTTACGTGATGGTCTAGTTACATTCACAACTCATTGTGGTCTTAAACTTTAAGTCAGAATATCAGTGTCCAGAATCAATGGGCGTACTACGTAGAAATTGGCCTTTGACCCACAATGGTCTGCCAGCTGCCAATCCCTCCACACTCTCACCAACTTCTGGAGTTTAGCAATTTAGCAAAATGCATGTCAGCACAGTTTTGTAAGAAGGAACTCGACCCGAAAAGTCACACATTTCTACTCTCCAGAGATGCTGCCTGTTCCGCTAAGTTACTCTATCTTTTTATGTCCATCTGTGGTTTTGCAAGAGCTCCATTCAAGACCTTAATGTGTTGCAGCGAGTTGTGAATGTAACTAGACCACCACGTAAACCAACCTCCCTCCCATTGACTCCATCTGCACTTCCCGCTGCCTTGGAAAGGCCACCATCATAATCAATGACGAGTCTCTCACCAATCACCCGCTCCTCTTCCATCTTCCACCAGGCAAGAGATATAGTGTGAAAACGCGTACCTCCAGATTCAGGAAGGGTTCCTTCCAAGCTGTTATCAGGCAACTGAACCATCCTCTCACCAGTTAGCGAGTGGTCTCGTCCGCCCAATTGAAGACCCTCTGACTATCGTTAACCACACTTTGCTGGAATTTATCTTACACTGAATTCCACTCCCATTATCCTGATTTGTACCTTGTGCTGACTTGATTTAAATGTATAGTATTTTCTCTGTCTGGTTAATATTCGACAAAAGCACTTTTCACTGTACACGTGACAACAATAAACTGAATGTATCCCATTTCCCAGCATTCCTAGGTTTGTTGCCTGCTACCCATTTACAAATTGAATGCTTATCCAGGTGCTGCCAAAATAATGCGAGTGTACTGCCTCCAACACCATCTCAGGCAGGGTGTTCCATATTGTGGCCATCCGCTGGTGAAAGGTTATTCTCGAGAGATCATACTGTAAACCGCACAGTCCTGACCTAAATCCATGCGTCCCCCCTCTCCCAAGGTCATGGACGCGTCTACGATGGAGTAAAGTATTTTTTGCCATCGACTTTTCTCATTGTTTTTCCTTCCGCTATCTGATCGCTGCATGTCCGCCCCAACTTAAATGAACACGAATTCAACAACTCCAGTCTCTGTTAATAATTGAAATATTCATTTCCGAGCAATATCCTGAAGAATCTCCTCCGCATCCTTCCCACGGTATGGAGATCAGAATCGCAATCCTCCTTCAACTTAATACTTAATCAATTCCCTGTAAATTTGTAACTATAAATGTGCCTCTCTGCACTTTCAATCTGTGCTGCAGCTAATGACAAGAATGCTAAGTGTTGTCTTTGTGTGTGCTGCTGACTTTAGGGATCTAAGGATTTGTACGCGTGTTTCTCAGTCGTCTCTTGGCCCTTGTCATTCATGGTAAATATCCTGGTTTTATATGTCCCTCCAACATGCGTAAATTTGCCCTTATCAGGATTAAATTTGAACTCTTATTTCTCCGCAAAACATGTTGAATAATCATCCACAAATACTGGTTCAAATCCAGTTCCGCCGGTAGAAACGCAGAGTCAAGTGATCACAATTTTGGCAGATAACTGAAAGGACAAAATCGGGAATATTTGGATCAAAATTATCAGATTATCTCAAAGTAACAAGCATCCATATTTTATATTGGATATCTGGAGATAACATAGCAACTGATTCCGGGGATCACTGGGCGGCACGGACTTGGAGGGCCGAAAAAGCCTGTTTCCGGCTGTATTATATATGATATGATATATATGATGATATATGATTCAAGGGGAGCTTCTTCCATGATCTTATCGAATTCGAGAACCAACCTCTCATAAGCTAGGGATGTATTCCTGTTCTCCCAATTTACATTTTACTTGTTTACGTCTACCCCATCAAGGACATTGCACTTGGTCTACGGAACTGATGCGCTAAAATGCTACGAACTACATTCCGCACTCTGTATCTCCACCTTTGCTCCATCTGCTCTTCAGTTTTAACTAATTGTATCTATGTGTGGTCTATCTGATCTGTTTGGATTGAATGCAAAACCAAACCTTTCACAGTACTTCGGTACGTGTGACGTTTATGCACGTACCGTTAAAATGAATGCACGACTGAGGAGTTGGTGCAAAGATCGGAGATTCAGGTATTTGCATAATTTGGATTTTTCAGGGATAGAGGTGACCTGAACTGAAAGGAGACTAACATTGCGTGGGCAGTTTTGGAAGTGCTGCAAAGGAGGGTTTAAACTGGCGGACATAACCCAAAGTAGTATTCAGATAGTTCGAACTGAGATGTCGGTTGATGACCACTTTGTGACCAATGACTACAATTCAATTAGCTTTGAAACCTCTGTAAAAGAACAGTTCTGGCCTTAAATGTAAAATTCTATATTGGATGGAGGAAGTCTACCATTGACAGTTTGAAATAGGAACAGTCATTGGAGTAGGTCGTCTGTGGGCAAAGGGCCGTGTGAAAGGGGAAGTTTTTAAATTGTGATAGCGAGATTTAAAGATATGCATGTTCTTAGTGAGGAACCCAGCTTGATGTGAGAATTCGAGGCTCTTCTTAGGGAAAAGGGGACATGGGTTAAGTCTAGGTCAATGCTTTCCTGGGAGACCTGTGAGAGGTTGAGGAGCTTACTTAAGAATAAAATCAGGAGGGCAAAAAGGGGGCACATGATGGCACTTATAATTAAGGATAAGTCAAATAGACTTTCCAAGAATATTAAATGTAAAGGGTTAACTGGAGAGTGAAAGGATACCCTCAGTGGCCATCTATGTGTAGATCTGCAGGAGATGGACAAGGTCTTCAATTATAATTTCTCCTCCGTATTTGGCATAGAGAAAAACTTCAAGTCTTGAGTGCAGTTGCATTACAGTCGAGGTGGTGCTGGATGTCCTTAACAGTATGAAGATACGTAAATCTCTGGGATCTGTGATTAGATGTATCTAAGGCCGTTATTGAAAGTTCGAGAATAAATTGCAGGAGCCCTGGCTGAGATATGTGAATCGTCGTTAACCGTCGGTGAAGTGCAGAACATTTGAGGGTAGATAATGCTGTGCTTCTGTTTGAGAAGTGTTGCAAAGAAAAACCTGATAGCTCAAGACTGGGAACCACGTGAAGCATAAACTATAGATGAATAAGCCGAATGTTTGTGGTAAGACAGTTATGGGAGAGGATATAAGATGTATGTGCATTTGAAAAGACAGATATTGGGGATAGTCACCATTGTTTTGGCTTTGGAGGTTTCACGAATTTGAATGGCTCTTTTGAAGATGTACCTGAGAAGGTTGTTGAGGGCAGAGCCAGAGACAGTCTATACAGATTTCAGCATATACGATTCCCTGTGGTAGGTTAGATCGTATGGTGTCCTTGGGGAGATGCCTAACTGGATACAGAATTGGCTTGATGGTTGGAAACAGAATGATGGTGGAAGATTGCTTTTCAGACTGGAGGTCTGTGAATAGTGTGCTACTTGGGGTCCCTGTTGGGCCCAGTGCTGTCTCATCTGAAGAAATTAATTCAATGGGGATGTCAAGGTATGATTAGCAAGTTTGGACATATAAGTTTGTGAAGTCAAACCAGAATATGACATTCACGTTGAAAGGGAACGCCCTGGAGAGAATCCAGGAGTACAAGTACTTAATTCCCCAAAAGATGGCATCACGGGTAGATAGTGGTGAAGGAGGTCTTTAGCACACTGGCCTTAATATAGAAGCTGGAACATATGTTACAGTTGTACAAGACATGGGCCGCACTTGTATTCTGTTCAGTTTAGTCACCCTATTTCAGAAAAGATAGTATTAAGATGGAACGTTGTGGAAATAATATTTACGAGGATGTACCTAGTACCCGAGGACATGAGCTACAGAAAGAAGTTGGGCAGGCTAGAACTTTATTCTTTAGTGTGCAGGAGCCATCATTATTTGTTCATCTCGAGTGTGGTGCTCGGGTCTGTCCAAAACACGTTGTCCTCCCAGCTCAGTTGAAATGTTCAGTAGGGAATGTTGGCCCATTCCAGATTGCAGGACGACATGAGAGGAGAGACTCAGCGGGGTGGGGGGAAGGTGATGAGGTAGCCCAGAACAAATGTGGGACCAGGCAGAGGACCACCGGATACAGAGGGACAAAAGGGAGATCGCCGGTTATAAAAGGGGAAGCATCGGGGGACGGCGAGAACAAAGGGGGGCGATGGGGTGGGGGTGGGGTGGCGTCTGTGGCCACGTGCAGCGGCCGACCTGGTTCGCCGCTGCGAGCAGCAAGTAGATCTGTTTGATTAACGCGGCGACTCTTGTGTATTGCCGAGGCGAGTTATTACTGTATGATATTACCGGGTTATGTGCAAAACAATGCATTTCACTGTACCTAGGGACATGTGAAATTAAGTATGATGAAATATTGAGATTGAAGGCTGATTTTATAGAGACGTATAAAATAATGGGGGGAAATAGAAAGGGTGTACGCACAGGTATTTTTCCTCAGAGCTGAATAATCCAAAGGGCGGGCGCTTCAGATGGGAGGGGAACCATTTAATAGGAACATGAGGGTTAACATCTTCTCACAGATTGGTGGGCATATGGAACAAGCTGTCAATAGACAATAGACTATTATCCGAGGTGGTAAATTGAAGCGGGCATAATAATAACATGTCAGAGAGTTATAGAGTGATACAGAGTGGAAACAGGCCCTTCTGCCCAACTTGCCCACACCGGCCAACATGTCGCAGCTGCACCAGTCCCACCTGCCCGCGTTTGGCCCATATCCCTCCAAACCTGTACCTGTCCAAGTGTTTCTTAAATGTTGGGATAGTCCCTTCTTCAACTACTTCCTCTGGAAGCTTGTTCCAGACACCCATCACACTTTGTGTGAAAAAGGTACCCCTCAGATTCCTATTAAATCTTTTCCCCAAAATAAATTTGGACAGAGTGGTTTAGAGAGATTATGGTCAAACCTTGGACTGATGGGACTAGCATAGATGGGGCATTTTAGTTAGGTTGGGCCAAAGTGCCTGTTTTCGTGCTCTGTTTCTAAGACGATCATTCACTTCCACTTGCCCCAGAATGCCAGCTCATATCGCTACCAGTTATTCCCAACCTGCGGGTCTCTTAATTTGAAATTGCTCTGCAACCTGCAATTAATGGGGTTTTTTCAGGTGGGAAATTAACTCAAGTTGTCAAGGTCCTCACAAGAATTTGGCCAGGCACCTCTTCAAAGAAAGATGGTCAGAACACAGGATCAACGACAGAAAAGCAAAGTCGGACGGAGAGCAGAACCTCACTGGAATGTGAGCCCGCGGAAGAGGAAAGGGAGCAATGTCAGTCCAGAGGGAGAGGAATAGGAGACATGGTTCACAGCCCTGGAACGGACCCAAGTGGCGAAATCCACCATAACGGAGAATTATCAAACAAGGAATCATCGAGTCTCATCCAAGGAGCAGGTGAGAGACATGGGTGGGGAGGGGATACTGCAGAATGGTGAAGATTGCAGGGAGAGAAAAGAGAAAAAGAAAACTAAGGAGTTAGGGCGAGGGGCAATAGGAGAGAGGAATAGTGGTGGAGCAGTGTTATACTGACTTGGTTAATGACCCTGATCATATCTCCAATGTACAAAGCTAAGCTAACTCTGCGCAATCAGTCCTTATCAATCCCAATATGGATATATTGTCCCCCTCAATATTGTCCAGTAATTTGCCTACCACAGACGTTAGTTCCACTGGTCTATACTTCCCATGGTTTACTTTGCAGCTCCTCTTAAGTGCAGGCATGGCATAGCTACCCCCACCCCGGCGCCTGGCACTTTACCTGTATCTAATGATAATTCGTATAGCTGAGTCAAGGCAACTACAATTTCTAGTCTACCTTCCCACACTGACCTCGGACATAACTAATCAGACCCTGGAGATATATCCACCTTCATACACCTTGAGGTATTCAGCACCACCTCGACAGTAATATAGACTGTACTCTACACTTCCATTAATTGTCCCACGTTCCCTGCTTTACGCTTATTGCTCCACATTAAACACAGAGGTAAAATACTCAATAAGAACGTTGTACATCTCCTGTGGCTCCACACTGAGATGACCGCTTTGGTTTCTAAAGGGCCCTATTTCCCTTGATATAAATTAGAACTATGAATCTCCCTTAATATTATCTGCCAGGGCTACCTCTTGGTCCCTGTATACCCGCCTGATTTCCTCCTTTGGTACGCTCCTCAATTCCCAAAACTCCTCTGGGAATAGACTTGATCCCACGTTCCTAGATTGATCCCAAGCTGCCTGCGTTTCCCTGACCAGAGCCTCAGATTCTCTCATCATGCAAGCTTCAATGCTCCCACTTGCCTTGCCATTCTCTTTAATATGAGCATGCATGCCTTGAACTCTTGTCACAACATTTTTCAAAGCATCCCAATTTACGGATGTTCCTTTGACAGCAAATATTTGGAATTTATAAATATATTTAGAAAGTTAAAATCCCCCAAAATGACTACATTATTAGCCGTCTAGTTACCTGTAATCTCTTGGCATTTGCGCTCCTCCAATTACCGCTGACTATTTTCACCCGCCCGAACCCCTCCCCCAACAATTCACCCACCCAACAAGGTGATCAGCACATTTTTATTTAATCGCTCCACCAATAGAGACTTTCGTGAACGAACCATGGGTCATATCATCTCGGTCTACTGCCACAACATTCTTCCTAATCAATAAAGTCCTCTTTCGCCCTCACCTCACTCGCTACATCCTACATAGAAACATAGAAACATAGAAGATAGGTGCAGGAGTAGGCCATTCGGCCCTTCGTCCCTGCATCGCCATTCAATATGATCATGGCTGATCATCCAACTCAGTATCCTGTACCTGCCTTCCCTCCATACCCCCTGATCCCTTTAGCCACAAGGGCCACATGTAACTCCCTCTTAAATATAGCCAATGAACTGGCCTCAACTACCTTCTGTGGCAGAGAATTCCACAGATTCACCTCTCTCTGTGTGTAAAAAACCTTTCTCATCTCGGTCCTAAAAGACTTCCCCCTGATCCTTAAACTGTGACCCCTTGTTCTGGACTTCCCCAGCATCGGGAACAATCTTCCTGCATCTAGCCTGTCCAACCCCTTAAGAATTTTGTAAGTTTCTATAAGATCCCCCCTCAATCTTCTAAATTCCAGCGAGTACAAGCCGAGTCTATCCAGTCTTTCTTCATATGAAAGTCCTGACATCCCAGGGATCAATCTGGTGAACCTTCTCTGTACTCCCTTAATGGCAGCAGAACCTCCCTGCTCCTATACTCAAATCCCCTCGCTATGAATGCCAACATACCATTCGCTTTCTTCACTGCCTGCTGCACCTGCATGCCTACTTTCATTGACTGGTGTACCACGACACCCAGGTCTCGTTGCATCTCCCCTTTTCCTAATCGGCCACCATTCAGATAATAGTCTGCTTTCCTGTTCTTGCCACCAAAGTGGATAACCTCACATTTATCCACATTATACTGCATCTGCCATGCATTTGCCCACTCACCTAACCTATCCAAGTCACGTTGCAGCCTCCTAGCATCCTCCTCACAGCTAACACTGCCCCCCAGCTTTGTGTCATCCGCAAACTTGGAGATGTTGCATTCAATTCCCTCGTCCAAATCATTAATATATATTGTAAATAGCTGGGGTCCCAGCACTGCGCCTTGCGGTACCCCACTAGTCACTGCCTGCCATTCTGAAAAGGACACGTTTATTCTTACTCTTTGCTTCCTGTCTGCCAGCCAGTTCTCTATCCACATCAATACTGAACCCACAATACCATGTGCTTTAAGTTTGCATACTAATCTCGTGTGTGACCTTGTCGAAGGCCTTCTGGAAGTCCAGATATAACACATCCACTTATCCACTCTACTAGTTACACCCTCGAAAAATTCTATAAGATTCGTCAGACATGATTTACCTTTCATAAATCCATGCTGACTGACCAATGATTTCACCACTTTCCAAATGTGCTGCTATCCCATCTTTAATAACTGACTAGCATTTTCCCCACTACCGTGTTCGACTAACTGATCTGTAATTCCCCGTTATCTCTCTCCCTCCCTTTTTGAAAAGTGGGGTTACATTAGCTACCCTTGTGGCGGCTCCCGAGGGTCGGGCCATACCACTCACGACCCCTCGGCACGGGAATGGGTCGAGCCAAGGAGGCGGACTTCGGCCGGGAGTATAAAGGTCAAGGACCGCATGACTCTCATTCCCTTTTGGAGTTCCAGTGATACAGTAAACACGCTTTCGTTAACCTTGCCTACTTGTCGTTATTTTGGCCTACTTGGCCCACTACACCCTACTTTACTGGAACATTAAGCTGCCAGTCCTGTACCTCTTAGCCAGATTTCTGTAATAGCTACAACATCCCAGTGACACATACCTATCCACACCCTCAGCTCATCCGCCTTACCCCTCAGACCTCTCACATTAAAATAATTGCAATTCAATCAAACAGCCCTCCCTCGCTTTGATGTCATGTCTATAGTGTCCACCACCCACCCCCCTCCCAAACTAATGTGCATCCTACCACTATGGCTCTTCCAGGCACAATGCTTCCTCCTGCCTAATATTACTGCTCTTCCCTGATGGGTCATTGCCTAAAAGTCTACATAGCATCCCAGTCGCACACACCTATTCACACCCTCAGCTCATCAGCCTGACATTAATAATTGCAATACAATCATGTAGCCCATCCTCGCTTGCTGTCATTCTGATTTTCTCCACTGAACTTTCTCTGAAAGTTAGCCTCCTGCTTCTCATTTGCCTCAGTCATGCATTGGATCTCACCTTTCAACCAATTTAGCGTCGATCCACGCACATAGCTGTAGCAAACTGCTGGTCCGGATGTGTAAGAAAGAACTGCAGATACTGGTTTAAACCGAAGAAAGACGAAAAGTTGGGCAATTGGAGGAACCTCATATTTCGCTTGGGCAGTTTATACCCCAGCGGTATGAACATTGTCTTCTCGCTCTTCAGGTAGTTCATGATTCCCCTCTCTATCCCCTCCCCTTCCCAGTTCTCATACTTGTCTTCCTGTGTTCAACTAAATCCCATTTTTGTCCCGCCCCCTCCTGTGACATATATCTGAAGAAGGGTCTCGACCCGAAACGACACCCATTCCTTCTCTCCTGAGATGCTGCCTGACCCGCTGACTTACTCCAGTATTTTGCGTTTACCTTCGATTTAAACCACCATCTGCAGTTTTTTTTCCTGAACAACGGATACAGTAGATAAGGTAGGAGGAGGTGCAAATAAACCTTTGCTTAACCTGAAAGGACTGTTGGAGTCCCTGGACAGTGTCGAGGGAGGAGGTATAGCGACAGGTGCCTTGTACGGTTGCAGCGGAAGGTACCTGGGGAGGGGGTGGTTTGGATGGGAAGGGATAAGTTAACCAGGGAGTTGTGGAGGGAACAGCCTCTGCGGAAGGCAGCAAGGCGTGGAGATGGGAAAATGTGGCCACTGGAACCCCATTGGAAGTGGTGGAAATGTTGGAGGATTATGTGCTGTCTGCGACGGCTGATGGGTTGGAAGGTAACTTTGCAGGCTACTGCAATGTTAAATGCAGTGATGGCCTTGCATTAAAGTCATCTAGCGACCCCCCATGGATGTTATATGCATTAAATTAATTGCAATAATTTTGCAAAACCTCTCAAATGTTAAATGCAATTAATGCAACGCATTAGAACAACTTTGCAGGCTCCTGCAATGTTAAATGCAGCGCAGGCCTTGCATTAAAGCAAAATTGCAGCTGTTCTGGGGTATTAAACGCATTAAAATCATTGTAATAATCATGCAAAATCTCTCAAATGTTCAATGCAAGTAATGCATGGTACCATTAAAATCTTTATTGGTGTACGGTTCCCCCTGACATCCATCCACCCACCCACCGATCGATCAATCAATCAATCTTTGATTAATTCTTATTATTATTAATAATATAAATTATTATTACTATAGTATTATTATTGTATTTACTACCCCCTGCATCGCATTAGGATGACTTTTCAGGCTGCTGCAATGTTAAATGCAGTGATCGCCTTGCATTAAAGAAATATTGCAACACCCTGCGATGTGAAATGCAATAATAATCCTGCAAAAACCTCTCAAATGTTAAACGTGACTAATGCATCGTATTAAGATAACTTTGCAGGCTACAGCAATGTTAAATGCAGTGATGGCCTTGCATTAAAGTCATCTAGCGACCCCCCATGGATGTTATATGCATTAAATTAATTGCAATAATTTTGCAAAACCTCTCAAATGTTAAATGCAATTAATGCAACGCATTAGAACAACTTTTCTGGCTCCTGCAATGTTAAATGCAGCGCAGGCCTTGCATTAAAGCAAAATTGCAGCTGTTCTGGGGTATTAAACGCATTAAAATCATTGTAATAATCATGCAAAATCTCTCAAATGTTCAATGCAACTAATGCATGGTACCATTAAAATCTTTATTGGTGTACGGTTCCCCCTGACATCCATCCACCCACCCACTGATCGATCAATCAATCAATCTTTGATTAATTCTTATTATTATTAATAATATAAATTATTATTACTATAGTATTATTATTGTATTTACTACCCCCGGCATCGCATTAGGATGACTTTTCAGGCTGCTGCAATGTTAAATGCAGTGATCGCCTTGCATTAAAGAAATATTGCAACACCCTGCGATGTGAAATGCAATAATAATCCTGCAAAACCTCTCAAATGTTAAACGTGACTAATGCATCGTATTAGGATAACTTTGCAGGCTACTGCAATGTTAAATGCAGTGATGGCCTTGCATTAAAGTCATCTAGCGACCCCCATGGATGTTATATGCATTAAATTAATTGCAATAATTTTGCAAAACCTCTCAAATGTTAAATGCAACAAATGCATCGCATTAGGATGACTTTTCTGGCTGCTGCAATGTTAAATGCAGTGATCGCCTTGCATTAAAGAAATATTGCAACACCCTGCGATGTGAAATTCAATAATAATCCTGCAAAACCTCTCAAATGTTAAATGCGACTAAAGCATCGTATTAGGATAACTTTGCAGGCTGCTGCATTGTTAAATGCAGCGCTGGCGTTGCATTAAAGCAATATTGCAACCCCCTGGGATGTTAAATGCAATAAAATTAATTGCAATAATTTTGCAAAACCTCTCAAATGTTAAATGCAATTAATGCAACGCATTAGAACAACTTTGCAGGCTCCTGCAATGTTAAATGCAGCGCAGGCCTTGCATTAAAGCAAAATTGCAGCTGTTCTGGGGTATTAAACGCATTAAAATCATTGTAATAATCATGCAAAATCTCTCAAATGTTCAATGCAACTAATGCATGGTACCATTAAAATCTTTATTGGTGTACAGTTCCCCCTGACATCCATCCACCCACCCACCGATCGATCAATCAATCAATCTTTGATTAATTCTTATTATTATTAATAATATAAATTATTATTACTATAGTATTATTATTGTATTTACTACCCCCGGCATCGCATTAGGATGACTTTTCAGGCTGCTGCAATGTTAAATGCAGTGATCGCCTTGCATTAAAGAAATATTGCAACACCCTGCGATGTGAAATGCAATAATAATCCTGCAAAACCTCTCAAATGTTAAACGTGACTAATGCATCGTATTAGGATAACTTTGCAGGCTACTGCAATGTTAAATGCAGTGATGGCCTTGCATTAAAGTCATCTAGCGACCCCCCATGGATATTATATGCATTAAATTAATTGCAATAATTATGCAAAACCTCTCAAATGTTAAATGCAACAAATGCATCGCATTAGGATGACTTTTCTGGCTGCTGCAATGTTAAATGCAGTGATCGCCTTGCATTAAAGAAATATTGCAACATCCTGTGATGTGAAATGCAATAATAATCCTGCAAAACCTCTCAAATGTTAAACGTGACTAATGCATCGTATTAGGATAACTTTGCAGGCTACTGCAATGTTAAATGCAGTGATGGCCTTGCATTAAAGTCATCTAGCGACCCCCCATGGATGTTATATGCATTAAATTAATTGCAATAATTTTGTAAAACCTCTCAAATGTTAAATGCAACAAATGCATCGCATTAGGATGACTTTTCTGGCTGCTGCAATGTTAAATGCAGTGATCGCCTTGCATTAAAGAAATATTGCAACACCCTGCGATGTGAAATGCAATAATAATCCTGCAAAACCTCTCAAATGTTAAATGCGACTAAAGCATCGTATTAGGATAACTTTGCAGGCTGCTGCATTGTTAAATGCAGTGCAGGCCTTGCATTAAAGTAAAATTGCAGCTGTTCTGGGGTATTAAACGCATTAAAATCATTGTAATAATCATGCAAAATCTCTCAAATGTTCAATGCAACTAATGCATGGTACTATTAAAATCTTTATTGGTGTACGGTTCCCCCTGACATCCATCCACCCACCCACCGATCGATCAATCAATCAATCTTTGATTAATTCTTATTATTATTAATAATATAAATTATTATTACTATAGTATTATTATTGTATTTACTACCCCCGGCATCGCATTAGGATGACTTTTCAGGCTGCTGCAATGTTAAATGCAGTGATGGCCTTGCATTAAAGTCATCTAGCGACCCCCCATGAATGTTATATGCATTAAATTAATTGCAATAATTTTGCAAAACCTCTCAAATGTTAAATGCAACAAATGAATCGCATTAGGATGACTTTTCTGGCTGCTGCAATGTTAAATGCAGTGATCGCCTTGCATTAAAGAAATATTGCAACACCCTGCGATGTGAAATGCAATAATAATCCTGCAAAACCTCTCAAATGTTAAACGTGACTAATGCATCGTATTAGGATAACTTTGCAGGCTACTGCAATGTTAAATGCAGTGATGGCCTTGCATTAAAGTCATCTAGCGACCCCCCATGGATGTTATATGCATTAAATTAATTGCAATAATTTTGCAAAACCTCTCAAATGTTAAATGCAACAAATGCATCGCATTACGATGACTTTTCTGGCTGCTGCAATGATAAATGCAGTGATCGCCTTGCATTAAAGAAATATTGCAACACCCTGCGATGTGAAATGCAATAATAATCCTGCAAAACCTCTCAAATGTTAAATGCGACTAAAGCATCACATTAGGATAACTTTGCAGGCTGCTGCCTCGTTAAATGCAGCGCTGGCGTTGCATTAAAGCAATATTGCAACCCCCTGGGATGTTAAATGCAATAAAATTAATTGCAATAATTTTGCAAAACCTCTCAAATGTTAAATGCAATTAATGCAACGCATTAGAACAACTTTGCAGGCTCCTGCAATGTTAAATGCAGCGCAGGCCTTGCATTAAAGCAAAATTGCAGCTGTTCTGGGGTATTAAACGCATTAAAATCATTGTAATAATCATGCAAAATCTCTCAAATGTTCAATGCAACTAATGCATGGTACCATTAAAATCTTTATTGGTGTACGGTTCCCCCTGACATCCATCCACACACCCACCGATCGATCAATCAATCAATCTTTGATTAATTCTTCTTATTATTAATAATATAAATTATTATTACTATAGTATTATTATTGTATTTACTACCCCCGGCATCGCATTAGGATGACTTTTCAGGCTGCTGCAATGTTAAATGCAGTGATCGCCTTGCATTAACGAAATATTGCAACACCCTGCGATGTGAAATGCAATAATAATCCTGCAAAACCTCTCAAATGTTAAATGTGACTAATGCATCGTATTAGGATAACTTTGCAGGCTACTGCAATGTTAAATGCAGTGATGGCCTTGCATTAAAGTCATCTAGCGACCCCCCATGGATGTTATATGCATTAAATTAATTGCAATAATTTTGCAAAACCTCTCAAATGTTAAATGCAACAAATGCATCGCATTAGGATGACTTTTCTGGCTGCTGCAATGTTAAATGCAGTGATCGCCTTGCATTAAAGAAATATTGCAACACCCTGCGATGTGAAATGCAATAATAATCCTGCAAAACCTCTCAAATGTTAAATGCGACTAAAGCATCGTATTAGGATAACTTTGCAGGCTGCTGCATTGTTAAATGCAGCGCTGGCGTTGCATTAAAGCAATATTGCAACCCCCTGGGATGTTAAATGCAATAAAATTAATTGCAATAATTTTGCAAAACCTCTCAAATGTTAAATGCAATTAATGCAACGCATTAGAACAACTTTGCAGGCTCCTGCAATGTTAAATGCAGCGCAGGCCTTGCATTAAAGCAAAATTGCAGCTGTTCTGGGGTATTAAACGCATTAAAATCATTGTAATAATCATGCAAAATCTCTCAAATGTTCAATGCAACTAATGCATGGTACCATTAAAATCTTTATTGGTGTACGGTTCCCCCTGACATCCATCCACCCACCCACCGATCGATCAATCAATCAATCTTTGATTAATTCTTATTATTATTAATAATATAAATTATTATTACTATAGTATTATTATTGTATTTACTAGCCCCGGCATCGCATTAGGATGACTTTTCAGGCTGCTGCAATGTTAAATGCAGTGATGGCCTTGCATTAAAGTCATCTAGCGACCCCCCATGAATGTTATATGCATTAAATTAATTGCAATAATTTTGCAAAACCTCTCAAATGTTAAATGCAACAAATGCATCGCATTAGGATGACTTTTCTGGCTGCTACAATGTTAAATGCAGTGATCGCCTTGCATTAAAGAAATATTGCAACACCCTGCGATGTGAAATGCAATAATAATCCTGCAAAACCTCTCAAATGTTAAACGTGACTAATGCATCATATTAGGATAACTTTGCAGGCTACTGCAACGTTAAATGCAGTGATGGCCTTGCATTAAAGTTATCTAGCGACCCCCCATGGATGTTATATGCATTAAATTAATTGCAATAATTTTGCAAAACCTCTCAAATATTAAATGCAACAAATGCATCGCATTAGGATGACTTTTCTGGCTACTGCAATGATAAATGCAGTGATCGCCTTGCATTAAAGAAATATTGCAACACCCTGCGATGTGAAATGCAATAATAATCCTGCAAAACCTCTTAAATGTTAAATGCGACTAAAGCATCGTATTCGGATAACTTTGCAGGCTGCTGCATTGTTAAATGCAGCGCTGGCATTGCATTAAAGCAATATTGCAACCCCCTGGGATGTTAAATGCAATAAAATTAATTGCAATAATTTTGCAAAACCTCTCAAATGTTAAATGCAATTAATGCAACGCATTAGAACAACTTTGCAGGCTCCTGCAATGTTAAATGCAGCGCAGGCCTTGCATTAAAGCAAAATTGCAGCTGTTCTGGGATATTAAACGCATTAAAATCATTGTAATAATCATGCAAAATCTCTCAAATGTTTAATGCAACTAATGCATGGTACCATTAAAATCTTTATTGGTGTACGGTTCCCCCTGACATCCATCCACCCACCCACCGATCGATCAATCAATCAATCTTTGATTAATTCTTATTATTATTAACAATATAAATTATTATTACTATAGTATTATTATTGTATTTACTACCCCCAGCATCGCATTAGGATGACTTTTCAGGCTGCTGCAATGTTAAATGCAGTGATCGCCTTGCATTAAAGAAATATTGCAACACCCTGCGATGTGAAATGCAATAATAATCCTGCAAAACCTCTCAAATGTTAAATGTGACTAATGCATCGTATTAGGATAACTTTGCAGGCTACTGCAATGTTAAATGCAGTGATGGCCTTGCATTAAAGTCATCTAGCGACCCCCCATGGATGTTATATGCATTAAATTAATTGCAATAATTTTGCAAAACCTCTCAAATGTTAAATGCAACAAATGCATCGCATTAGGATGACTTTTCTGGCTGCTGCAATGTTAAATGCAGTGATCGCCTTGCATTAAAGAAATATTGCAACACCCTGCGATGTGAAATGAAATAATAATCCTGCAAAACCTCTCAAATGTTAAACGTGACTAATGCATCGTATTAGGATAACTTTGCAGGCTACTGCAATGTTAAATGCAGTGATGGCCTTGCATTAAAGTCATCTAGCGACCCCCCATGGATGTTATATGCATTAAATTAATTGCAATAATTTTGCAAAACCTCTCAAATGTTAAATGCAACAAATGCATCGCATTAGGATGACTTTTCTGGCTGCTGCAATGTTAAATGCAGTGATCGCCTTGCATTAAAGAAATATTGCAACACCCTGCGATGTGAAATGCAATAATAATCCTGCAAAACCTCTCAAATGTTAAATGCGACTAAAGCATCGTATTAGGATAACTTTGCAGGCTGCTGCATTGTTAAATGCAGCGCTGGCGTTGCATTAAAGCAATATTGCAACCCCCTGGGATGTTAAATGCAATAAAATTAATTGCAATAATTTTGCAAAACCTCTCAAATGTTAAATGCAATTAATGCAACGCATTAGAACAACTTTGCAGGCTCCTGCAATGTTAAATGCAGCGCAGGCCTTGCATTAAAGCAAAATTGCAGCTGTTCTGGGGTATTAAACGCATTAAAATCATTGTAATAATCATGCAAAATCTCTCAAATGTTCAATGCAACTAATGCATGGTACCATTAAAATCTTTATTGGTGTACGGTTCCCCCTGACATCCATCCACCCACCCACCGATCGATCAATCAATCAATCTTTGATTAATTCTTATTATTATTAATAATATAAATTATTATTACTATAGTATTATTATTGTATTTACTAGCCCCGGCATCGCATTAGGATGACTTTTCAGGCTGCTGCAATGTTAAATGCAGTGATGGCCTTGCATTAAAGTCATCTAGCGACCCCCCATGAATGTTATATGCATTAAATTAATTGCAATAATTTTGCAAAACCTCTCAAATGTTAAATGCAACAAATGCATCGCATTAGGATGACTTTTCTGGCTGCTACAATGTTAAATGCAGTGATCGCCTTGCATTAAAGAAATATTGCAACACCCTGCGATGTGAAATGCAATAATAATCCTGCAAAACCTCTCAAATGTTAAACGTGACTAATGCATCATATTAGGATAACTTTGCAGGCTACTGCAATGTTAAATGCAGTGATGGCCTTGCATTAAAGTTATCTAGCGACCCCCCATGGATGTTATATGCATTAAATTAATTGCAATAATTTTGCAAAACCTCTCAAATATTAAATGCAACAAATGCATCGCATTAGGATGACTTTTCTGGCTACTGCAATGATAAATGCAGTGATCGCCTTGCATTAAAGAAATATTGCAATACCCTGCGATGTGAAATGCAATAATAATCCTGCAAAACCTCTTAAATGTTAAATGCGACTAAAGCATCGTATTCGGATAACTTTGCAGGCTGCTGCATTGTTAAATGCAGCGCTGGCGTTGCATTAAAGCAATATTGCAACCCCCTGGGATGTTAAATGCAATAAAATTAATTGCAATAATTTTGCAAAACCTCTCAAATGTTAAATGCAATTAATGCAACGCATTAGAACAACTTTGCAGGCTCCTGCAATGTTAAATGCAGCGCAGGCCTTGCATTAAAGCAAAATTGCAGCTGTTCTGGGGTATTAAACGCATTAAAATCATTGTAATAATCATGCAAAATCTCTCAAATGTTTAATGCAACTAATGCATGGTACCATTAAAATCTTTATTGGTGTACGGTTCCCCCTGACATCCATCCACCCACCCACCGATCGATCAATCAATCAATCTTTGATTAATTCTTATTATTATTAATAATATAAATTATTATTACTATAGTATTATTATTGTATTTACTACCCCCGGCATCGCATTAGGATGACTTTTCAGGCTGCTGCAATGTTAAATGCAGTGATCGCCTTGCATTAAAGAAATATTGCAATACCCTGCGATGTGAAATGCAATAATAATCCTGCAAAACCTCTTAAATGTTAAATGCGACTAAAGCATCGTATTCGGATAACTTTGCAGGCTGCTGCATTGTTAAATGCAGCGCTGGCGTTGCATTAAAGCAATATTGCAACCCCCTGGGATGTTAAATGCAATAAAATTAATTGCAATAATTTTGCAAAACCTCTCAAATGTTAAATGCAATTAATGCAACGCATTAGAACAACTTTGCAGGCTCCTGCAATGTTAAATGCAGCGCAGGCCTTGCATTAAAGCAAAATTGCAGCTGTTCTGGGGTATTAAACGCATTAAAATCATTGTAATAATCATGCAAAATCTCTCAAATGTTTAATGCAACTAATGCATGGTACCATTAAAATCTTTATTGGTGTACGGTTCCCCCTGACATCCATCCACCCACCCACCGATCGATCAATCAATCTTTGATTAATTCTTATTATTATTAATAATATAAATTATTATTACTATAGTATTATTATTGTATTTACTACCCCCGGCATCGCATTAGGATGACTTTTCAGGCTGCTGCAATGTTAAATGCAGTGATCGCCTTGCATTAAAGAAATATTGCAACACCCTGCGATGTGAAATGCAATAATAATCCTGCAAAACCTCTCAAATGTTAAACGTGACTAATGCATCGTATTAGGATAACTTTTCAGGCTGCTGCAATGTTAAATGCGGTGATGGCCTTGCATTAAAGTCATCTAGCGACCCCCCATGGATGTTATATGCATTAAATTAATTGCAATAATTTTGCAAAACCTCTCAAATGTTAAATGCAACAAATGCATCGCATTAGGATGACTTTTCTGGCTGCTGCAATGTTAAATGCAGTGATCGCCTTGCATTAAAGAAATATTGCAACACCCTGCGATGTGAAATGCAATAATAATCCTGCAAAACCTCTCAAATGTTAAATGCGACTAAAGCATCGTATTAGGATAACTTTGCAGGCTGCTGCATTGTTAAATGCAGCGCTGGCGTTGCATTAAAGCAATATTGCAAACCCCTGGGATGTTAAATGCAATAAAATTAATTGCAATAATTTTGCAAAACCTCTCAAATGTTAAATGCAATTAATGCAACGCATTAGAACAACTTTGCAGGCTCCTGCAATGTTAAATGCAGCGCAGGCCTTGCATTAAAGCAAAATTGCAGCTGTTCTGGGGTATTAAACGCATTAAAATCATTGTAATAATCATGCAAAATCTCTCAAATGTTCAATGCAACTAATGCATGGTACCATTAAAATCTTTATTGGTGTACGGTTCCCCCTGACATCCATCCACCCACCCACCGATCGATCAATCAATCAATCTTTGATTAATTCTTATTATTATTAACAATATAAATTATTATTACTATAGTATTATTATTGTATTTACTACCCCCAGCATCGCATTAGGATGACTTTTCAGGCTGCTGCAATGTTAAATGCAGTGATTGCCTTGCATTAAAGAAATATTGCAACACCCTGCGATGTGAAATGCAATAATAATCCTGCAAAACCTCTCAAATGTTAAATGTGACTAATGCATCGTATTAGGATAACTTTGCAGGCTACTGCAATGTTAAATGCAGTGATGGCCTTGCATTAAAGTCATCTAGCGACCCCCCATGGATGTTATATGCATTAAATTAATTGCAATAATTTTGCAAAACCTCTCAAATGTTAAATGCAACAAATGCATCGCATTAGGATGACTTTTCTGGCTGCTGCAATGTTAAATGCAGTGATCGCCTTGCATTAAAGAAATATTGCAACACCCTGCGATGTGAAATGAAATAATAATCCTGCAAAACCTCTCAAATGTTAAACGTGACTAATGCATCGTATTAGGATAACTTTGCAGGCTACTGCAATGTTAAATGCAGTGATGGCCTTGCATTAAAGTCATCTAGCGACCCCCCATGGATGTTATATGCATTAAATTAATTGCAATAATTTTGCAAAACCTCTCAAATGTTAAATGCAACAAATGCATCGCATTAGGATGACTTTTCTGGCTGCTGCAATGTTAAATGCAGTGATCGCCTTGCATTAAAGAAATATTGCAACACCCTGCGATGTGAAATGCAATAATAATCCTGCAAAACCTCTCAAATGTTAAATGCGACTAAAGCATCGTATTAGGATAACTTTGCAGGCTGCTGCATTGTTAAATGCAGCGCTGGCGTTGCATTAAAGCAATATTGCAACCCCCTGGGATGTTAAATGCAATAAAATTAATTGCAATAATTTTGCAAAACCTCTCAAATGTTAAATGCAATTAATGCAACGAATTAGAACAACTTTGCAGGCTCCTGCAATGTTAAATGCAGCGCAGGCCTTGCATTAAAGCAAAATTGCAGCTGTTCTGGGGTATTAAACACATTAAAATCATTGTAATAATCATGAAAATCTCTCAAATGTTCAATGCAACGAATGCATGGTACCATTAAAATCTTTATTGGTGTACGGTTCCCCCTGACATCCATCCACCCACCCACCGATCGATCAATCAATCAATCTTTGATTAATTCTTCTTATTGTTAATAATATAAATTATTATTACTATAGTATTATTATTGTATTTACTACCCCCGGCATCGCATTAGGATGACTTTTCAGGCTGCTGCAATGTTAAATGCAGTGATCGCCTTGCATTAAAGAAATATTGCAACACCCTGCGATGTGAAATGCAATAATAATCCTGCAAAACCTCTCAAATGTTAAATGTGACTAATGCATCGTATTAGGATAACTTTGCAGGCTGCTGCAATGTTAAATGCAGTGATCGCCTTGCATTAAAGAAATATTGCAACACCCTGCGATGTGAAATGCAATAATAATCCTGCAAAACCTCTCAAATGTTAAACGTGACTAATGCATCGTATTAGGATAACTTTGCAGGCTACTGCAATGTTAAATGCAGTGATGGCCTTGCATTAAAGTCATCTAGCGACCCCCCATGGATGTTATATGCATTAAATTAATTGCAATAATTTTGCAAAACCTCTCAAATGTTAAATGCAACAAATGCATCGCATTAGGATGACTTTTCTGGCTGCTGCAATGTTAAATGCAGTGATCGCCTTGCATTAAAGAAATATTGCAACACCCTGCGATGTGAAATGCAATAATAATCCTGCAAAACCTCTCAAATGTTAAACGTGACTAATGCATCATATTAGGATAACTTTGCAGGCTACTGCAATGTTAAATGCAGTGATGGCCTTGCATTAAAGTCATCTAGCGACCCCCCATGGATGTTATATGCATTAAATTAATTGCAATAATTTTGCAAAACCTCTCAAATGTTAAATGCAACAAATGCATCGCATTAGGATGACTTTTCTGGCTGCTGCAATGTTAAATGCAGTGATCGCCTTGCATTAAAGAAATATTGCAACACCCTGCGATGTGAAATGCAATAATAATCCTGCAAAACCTCTCAAATGTTAAATGCGACTAAAGCATCGTATTAGGATAACTTTGCAGGCTGCTGCATTGTTAAATGCAGCGCTGGCGTTGCATTAAAGCAATATTGCAACCCCCTGGGATGTTAAATGCAATAAAATTAATTGCAATAATTTTGCAAAACCTCTCAAATGTTAAATGCAATTAATGCAACGCATTAGAACAACTTTGCAGGCTCCTGCAATGTTAAATGCAGCGCAGGCCTTGCATTAAAGCAAAATTGCAGCTGTTCTGGGGTATTAAACACATTAAAATCATTGTAATAATCATGCAAAATCTCTCAAATGTTCAATGCAACGAATGCATGGTACCATTAAAATCTTTATTGGTGTACGGTTCCCCCTGACATCCATCCACCCACCCACCGATCGATCAATCAATCAATCTTTGATTAATTCTTCTTATTATTAATAATATAAATTATTATTACTATAGTATTATTATTGTATTTACTACCCCCGGCATCGCATTAGGATGACTTTTCAGGCTGCTGCAATGTTAAATGCAGTGATTGCCTTGCATTAAAGAAATATTGCAACACCCTCGATGTGAAATGCAATAATAATCCTGCAAAACCTCTCAAATGTTAAATGTGACTAATGCATCGTATTAGGATAACTTTGCAGGCTACTGCAATGTTAAATGCAGTGATGGCCTTGCATTAAAGTCATCTAGAGACCCCCCCATGGATGTTATATGCATTAAATTAATTGCAATAATTTTGCAAAACCTCTCAAATGTTAAATGCAACAAATGCATCACATTAGGATGACTTTTCTGGCTGCTGCAATGTTAAATGCAGTGATCGCCTTGCATTAAAGAAATATTGCAACACCCTGCGATGTGAAATGCAATAATAATCCTGCAAAACCTCTCAAATGTTAAACGTGACTAATGCATCGTATTAGGATAACTTTGCAGGCTACTGCAATGTTAAATGCAGTGATGGCCTTGCATTAAAGTCATCTAGCGACCCCCCATGGATGTTATATGCATTAAATTAATTGCAATAATTTTGCAAAACCTCTCAAATGTTAAATGCAACAAATGCATCGCATTAGGATGACTTTTCTGGCTGCTGCAATGTTAAATGCAGTGATCGCCTTGCATTAAAGAAATATTGCAATGCCCTGCGATGTGAAATGCAATAATAATCCTGCAAAACCTCTCAAATGTTAAACGTGACTAATGCATCGTATTAGGATAACTTTGCAGGCTACTGCAATGTTAAATGCAGTGATGGCCTTGCATTAAAGTCATCTAGCGACCCCCCATGGATGTTATATGCATTAAATTAATTGCAATAATTTTGCAAAACCTCTCAAATGTTAAATGCAACAAATGCATCGCATTAGGATGACTTTTCTGGCTGCTGCAATGTTAAATGCAGTGATCGCCTTGCATTAAAGAAATATTGCAACACCATGCGATGTGAAATGCAATAATAATCCTGCAAAACCTCTCAAATTTTAAATGCGACTAAAGCATCGTATTAGGATAACTTTGGAGGCTGCAGCGCTGGCGTTGCATTAAAGCAATATTACAACCCCCTGGGATGTTAAATGCAATAAAATTAATTGCAATAATTTTGCAAAACCTCTCAAATGTTAAATGCAATTAATGCAACGCATTAGAACAACTTTGCAGGCTCCTGCAATGTTAAATGCAGCGCAGGCCTTGCATTAAAGCAAAATTGCAGCTGTTCTGGGGTATTAAACGCATTAAAATCATTGTAATAATCATGCAAAATCTCTCAAATGTTCAATGCAACGAATGCATGGTACCATTAAAATCTTTATTGGTGTACGGTTCCCCCTGACATCCATCCACCCACCCACCGATCGATCAATCAATCAATCTTTGATTAATTCTTCTTATTATTAATAATATAAATTATTATTACTATAGTATTATTATTGTATTTACTACCCCCGGCATCGCATTAGGATGACTTTTCAGGCTGCTGCAATGTTAAATGCAGTGATCGCCTTGCATTAAAGAAATATTGCAACACCCTGCGATGTGAAATGCAATAATAATCCTGCAAAACCTCTCAAATGTTAAATGTGACTAATGCATCGTATTAGGATAACTTTGCAGGCTACTGCAATGTTAAATGCAGTGATGGCCTTGCATTAAAGTCATCTAGAGACCCCCCATGGATGTTATATGCATTAAATTAATTGCAATAATTTTGCAAAACCTCTCAAATGTTAAATGCAACAAATGCATCGCATTAGGATGACTTTTCTGGCTGCTGCAATGTTAAATGCAGTGATCGCCTTGCATTAAAGAAATATTGCAACACCCTGCGATGTGAAATGCAATAATAATCCTGCAAAACCTCTCAAATGTTAAACGTGACTAATGCATCGTATGAGGATAACTTTGCAGGCTACTGCAATGTTAAATGCAGTGATGGCCTTGCATTAAAGTCATCTAGCGACCCCCCATGGATGTTATATGCATTAAATTAATTGCAATAATTTTGCAAAACCTCTCAAATGTTAAATGCAACAAATGCATCGCATTAGGATGACTTTTCTGGCTGCTGCAATGTTAAATGCAGTGATCGCCTTGCATTAAAGAAATATTGCAACACCCTGCGATGTGAAATGCAATAATAATCCTGCAAAACCTCTCAAATGTTAAATGCGACTAAAGCATCGTATTAGGATAACTTTGCAGGCGTTGGCGTTGCATAAAAGCAATATTTCAACCCCCTGGGATGTTAAATGCAATAAAATTAATTGCAATAATTTTGCAAAACCTCTCAAATGTTAAATGCAATTAATGCAACGCATTAGAACAACTTTGCAGGCTCCTGCAATGTTAAATGCAGCGCAGGCCTTGCATTAAAGCAAAATTGCAGCTGTTCTGGGGTATTTAACGCATTAAAATCATTGTAATAATCATGCAAAATCTCTCAAATGTTCAATGCAACGAATGCATGGTACCATTAAAATCTTTATTGGTGTACGGTTCCCCCTGACATCCATCCACCCACCCACCGATCGATCAATCAATCAATCTTTGATTAATTCTTCTTATTATTAATAATATAAATTATTATTACTATAGTATTATTATTGTATTTACTACCCCCGGCATCGCATTAGGATGACTTTTCAGGCTGCTGCAATGTTAAATGCAGTGATTGCCTTGCATTAAAGAAATATTGCAACACCCTGCGATGTGAAATGCAATAATAATCCTGCAAAACCTCTCAAATGTTAAACGTGACTAATGCATCATATTAGGATAACTTTGCAGGCTACTGCAATGTTAAATGCAGTGATGGCCTTGCATTAAAGTCATCTAGCGACACCCCATGGATGTTATATGCATTAAATTAATTGCAATAATTTTGCAAAACCTCTCAAATGTTAAATGCAACAAATGCATCGCATTAGGATGACTTTTCTGGCTGCTGCAATGTTAAATGCAGTGATCGCCTTGCATTAAAGAAATATTGCAACACCCTGCGATGTGAAATGCAATAATAATCCTGCAAAACCTCTCAAATGTTAAATGCGACTAAAGCATCGTATTAGGATAACTTTGCAGGCTGCTGCATTGTTAAATGCAGCGCTGGCGTTGCATTAAAGCAATATTGCAACCCCCTGGGATGTTAAATGCAATAAAATTAATTGCAATAATTTTGCAAAACCTCTCAAATGTTAAATGCAATTAATGCATCGCATTAGAACAACTTTGCAGGCTCCTGCAATGTTAAATGCAGCGCAGGCCTTGCATTAAAGCAAAATTGCAGCTGTTCTGGGGTATTAAACGCATTAAAATCATTGTAATAATCATGCAAAATCTCTCAAATGTTCAATGCAACGAATGCATGGTACCATTAAAATCTTTATTGGTGTACGGTTCCCCCTGACATCCATCCACCCACCCACCGATCGATCAATCAATCAATCTTTGATTAATTCTTCTTATTATTAATAATATAAATTATTATTACTATAGTATTATTATTGTATTTACTACCCCCGGCATCGCATTAGGATGACTTTTCAGGCTGCTGCAATGTTAAATGCAGTGATCGCCTTGCATTAAAGAAATATTGCAACACCCTGCGATGTGAAATGCAATAATAATCCTGCAAAACCTCTCAAATGTTAAATGTGACTAATGCATCGTATTA
>NW_027601282.1:128936-135298 GCF_053455715.1 Rhinoraja longicauda
CTGTGGGTCAGTGGGTCAGGTGAGTGGGGGGCTGAGGGTCAGGTGTGTGGGGGCTGGAGGATAGGTGTTGTGGTGTGGCTGGAGGTCAGTTGTGTGCGGGTGCTGGGGGTTAGGTGTGTGGGGGGGCTGGGGGTCAGGTGTGTGGGGGGACTGAGGGAAATGTGTGGCGGGCTGGCGGTCAGGTGTGTAGGGGGCTGGGTTTAGGCTTATGAGGGGCTGAGAGGATCAGGTGTGCGGGGGACTGGGGGACGTATGAGTGTGGGTTACTGGGTGTCAGGTGTTTTCGGGGGTTACGGGTCAGTGGGGCAGGTGTGTGGGGCGCTGAGGGTCAGGTGTGTGGGGCGCTGGGAATCATATGTGTGGGGGGTGGGGTCTCTTTTGTGGGGGGTGTTGAGATTCAGGTGTGTGAGGTGCTGGGGGTCAGGTGTGTGGGTGTCAGGAGGTCATGTGTGGTGGGGGGGTGAGGGTCGGTTGTGTGGGGGGCCGTGGTCAGGTGTGTGGCAGGCTGGGGATCAGGTGTGTGGGGGGTTGGCCTTCAGCTCTGTCGGGTCGGGTGGTCAGGTGTGCGCGGGGCTGGGGCCCAGGTGCTTGGGAGGGCTAGGGGTCAGGTGAGTGGGGAGGCTGGTGGTCAAGTGTGTGTGGGGGGGGCTGGTGGTTCGAAATGTGACGTGCTGTGGGTCAGGGGGTCAGGTATTTGGGTGGTCTGGGGTCATTTGTTTGGGGGGCTGCCTGGAGGGCTGGTGGTCAGGTGTGTGCGGGGACTGTGGGTCAGGGGGTCGGGTGTGTGGCGGGCAGGGCGTCAGGTGGTTGGGGGGGTTGGTTGTCAGGTGTGTGGCGGGGCCGGTGGCTCAGGTTTATGGGGGGCTTGGGGTCAGGCGTGTGAGGGGCTGCGAGTCAGGTGTGTGGGGACTGTGGGTCAGGTGTGTGGTGCGTGTGGCTGGGGGTCAGGTGTGTGAGGGGCTGGGGTTCAGGTGTGTGCAGGGCTGGGAGTCAGATGTGTGGGGGGGCTGGGTGTCGGGTGTGTGGGGGAGGCTGGTGATCAGAGGTTCAGATGTGTGAGGGGATGGGGTCAGGTATGTTGGGTTCTGGTGTTCAGTGGGTCAGGTGTGTGGGGGGGGTTAGGAGAGGTGTGTGGCGGGGCTGAAGGTCATGTATCTGGGTGGCTGGGTATCGGGTGTGTGGGGGGAATGTGATCATGTGTGTGCGGGGGCTGGGGGTCAAGGGGTCACATATTTAGGTTGCCGGGGCCCAAGTGTGTGGGTCGTCAGGGGTTCACATTTGGTGGGGGGTTGGGGTCGTGTGTGGGGGGTGGCAGTGGTCAGGTGCGTGGCAGGCTGGGGTTCAGGTGTGTAAGCGGTTGGGCGTCAGCTGTGTGGCGGTCGGATGGTCAGGTGTGCACGGGGCTGGGGTTCCGGTGCGTGGGAGGGCTAGGGGTCAGGTGAAGATCAGGTGTGTGGGGGAGGTTTTGGGGTCAGGTGTGTGGGGGCGTGGGGTCAGATGTGTACGGGGTTGTTGGTGAGGAGTGTGGGGGCGCAGGGCTCAGTTGTTCAGGTGTGTGAGGTGCTTTGTCCTCGGTGTGTGGGGCTTCAAGGGGTCAGGTGCGTTGGGGGGGGGCGGGTGCGGGTCGTGTATGTGGGAGTGCCGTGGTCAGGTGTGTGGGGGAGGGTTGGGTATCAGGTGTGTGGCAGGACTGGGGGTCATGAGTGTTGGAGGCTGGGAGCAGGTGTGTGGGGGGCTTGCGTTCAGGTGTTTGGGGGTTTTGGAGGTCAGGTGTGTGGGTGGGCTGTCGGTCAGGTGTTTTGAGGATGCAGTTCAGGTGTGTGGGGTCTGGGGGTGAAGTGTGTATAGGGTGGCTGGGAGTCAGATGTTTGGTGGGGCTGGTGGTTCGTTTTGTGGGTGGGCTGGGCGTCACGTGTGTGGGGAAGGGGCTGAGGGCCAGGTGTGTGGGGGGGCTGATGGTCAGGTGTGTGGGGGGGTTGGGGGTCAGGTCTGTGGGGTGCTGGGTTTCAGGTCTGTCATGAGGCTGGGTGTCAGGGGGCAGGTGTGTGGTGGAGCTGGAGGTCAGATCTGCTGTGGGGCTGGGGAGTCAGGTGTCTGGGGGCGAGGGGTCAGGTGTGTGGGGGCAAGGGGTCAGGTGTGTGGGTGTCTGGGATCAGGGGGTCAGGTATCTGGGGTTACTAGTGTGGTGTGTGGTGAGTCAGTGGGTCAGTGTGTGTGGTGAGTCAGTGGGTCAGGCGTGTGTGGGGCTGGTCGTCAGCTGCGTGGGTGTCGGGAAGTCAGGTGCTTGGGGGGCGCTGGGGGTCAGGTGTGTGAGGGGCTGGGTGGAAGATGTGTGTGGGGTGGGTTTCAGGTGTGTGTGGGTCTGGGGTTCAGGTGTGTGATGGGCTGGGGTTCAGGTGTGTGGCAGGCTGGGGGTCAGGCGTGTGGGAGGGCTGGGGGTCAGGTTTGTGGCGGGGCTGGGGGCAAGGAGTCAGTTGTGTGAGGGGCTGGGGAACAGGTGTCTGGGAGACTGGGTGACAGGGTGGTCAGGTGTGTGGGGGGAGGCTGGGGATCAGGGGTTCAGGTGTGTGGGAAGGCTGGGGGTCAGGTGGGTGGGGGGTTCGGTTTCAGGCGTGTGGCGGGCTGGGGGTCAGGTGTGTGGGGGGGCTGGGTGTCAGGTGTGTGTTGGGGACTCAGGGTCAGGTTGTTGGGGGGTCGTGTCAGGCGTGTGGCGGGTGTGGGGCTCAGGTGTAGGGGGGGCTTGGAGGTGTCAGTGTGTGTTGGGGACTCAGGTCAGGGCTGGGGGGAGTGCTGGAGGTCAGGATTGTAGGGGGGGCTGGGGAGCGGTGTGTGGGGGATGGGTGTCAGGTGTATGGGGGGGCTTGGGGCAAGGGGTCAGGTGTGTAAGAGGGCTGGGCTCAGTGGGTCATGTTGTGGGGGGACTAGGAGTCAGGTGAGCGGCGGGGCAGGGTCATGGGTCAGGTGGCGTGGCTGAATGTCAGGTGCGTGTGGAGGCTGGAGGACAAGTGGTGCAGGGTGTGGGGGTCGGGTGGTCAGGTACGTGGGGGTCGGGTAGGCAGGTGTGCGCGGCCTGGGGTTCAAGTGCGTGGCTGAGGCTGGGGGTCAGGTGTGTGGGGGGCAGGTGGAGGAAGTGGGTGGGTGGCTGGCGGGTCAAGGGGCAGGTGTGTGGGGGTGCTGGGGCCAGATGTGTGCAGGGTTGCGGTCAGGGTGACTGCTGTCGGGGTCGGGTGGTCAGGAGGTGCGTCGGTGCTGTGAGGGCTGGGTCGGTGCAGTGTGACGCTGTAGGATGGGTTCAATGTGTCGTGAGGGTGCATGGGGCCAGGTGCTGGTGGTGGGGCAAGGGGGTCAGGTGTGTGGGGGTGCTGGGGGTCGTCGAAGGGGTGACGGTGCGGTGCGGGTGCGTGGTCGGTGTTGTCAGTGTGTGGGGGTCTGGGGTCATTTGTTTGGGGGTCTGCCTGGAGGGCTGGCGATCAGGTGTTTGGGGGGGTTGGGTGTCAGGTGTGAGGCGGGGCTGGAGGCGCAGGTTTATGGGGGATGGGGGTCAGGCTTGTTGGGGGGCTGGGGGTCATGTGAGTCGGAGGCTGGTGGTCATTTGTGTGGGGAGTCAGGAGGTCAGGCGTGTTGGGGGGCTGGAGGTCATGTGTTTGGGGGGGCTGGGTGACAGGGGGTCACGTGTGTGAGGGGGCTGTAGGTCAGAGGTGTGGGGCGGCTGGGGGTCAGGGGTTCCAATGTATGGGTGGGCTGCGGGGCAGTTGTGTGGGGTTCTGGGGATCACGTGTGGGGGGCTAGGGGTCAGGGGTTCAGGTGTGTGAGGGGGCTGCTTGTCAGATGTGTGTGGGTCAAGGGGTCAGGTGAATGGGGGCCTGGGGGTCAGGTGTGTGCCGGGCTGGGTGTCAGGTGTGTGGGGTGCTGTGGGTCAGGTGAATCGGGGCCTGGGAGACAGATGTGTGGGGGAGCACTAGGTCAGCGGTGTGGGGGTTGGGGGTCACGTTTGTATGGGCGCTGGGGTTCCGGTATGTGGAGGGGGCTGTGGGTCACGTATGTGGGGGGTTGGGTGTCAGACGTGTGCTCGGGTCAGGGGGTCAGGTGTGTGTGATATGGTGCTGTGGATCAGCTGTGTGGGGTATTTGATGGTCACGTGTATGTGGGGGCTGGGGGTCACCTACGTGGGGGGGCTGCGTTCAGGTGTGTGCGGGGATCAGGGTGTCAGGTGTGCGGGGGGCTGGGGTCAGTAGGTCAGTTGTGTGTTGGGGCTGGGTGTCAGGTGTGTTGTGGGGGTGGGGATCAGGTGTGATGTGTGGGGGGTGGGGGTCAGGTGTGTTGTAGGGGTGGGGGGCAGTTTTGTGGGGGGCTTGGGATCAAGGGGTCAGGTTTTTTGGGTAGGTTGGGGGTCAGGTGTGTGTGCGGGGCTGTGGGTCAGGGGATCAAGTGTGTGGGGGGCCTCGGTTGCATTTGTGTGTGGGGAGGGGGCTGTGGCTCTTGTGTGTTGGGGATTGCTGGGGCTCAGGTATGTGGGGGGGACGGGGTTCCGTGTGTTCGGTGGTTGGGGGTCATGTGTGTGGGGGCTGGGGGCTGGCGTGTGGGGGGTGTTGAGGGTCAGGTGTGTGGGGTGCTGGGGGTCAGGTGTGTGTGGGGGGCTAGGGGTTCGGTGTGTGCTGGGGTCAGAGGGTCAGGTGTGTGGGGGGTGTGGGGGGTCAGGTGTGTGATGGGGCTGTGGGTCAGATGATGGAGGGGCTGGGGGTCAGGTGTGTGGGGGGCTGGGGGTCAGGTTTGTGGGGAGCTGGGGGTCAGGAATGTGCGGAGGCTGGGTGTCAGTGGGTCTCGTGTGAGGGGTAGGCTGGGCGTCAAGGAATCTGGTGTGCGGGGGCAGGGTGTCATGTGTGTGGGGTCTGTGGGCAGCTGTGTGTGGGGCTGAGGTTCAGGTGCGTGGGGGGGCTGCGAGTGAGTTGTATGGGGGGCTGTGGATCAGGTGGGTTGTAGGGGCTTGGGGTCAGGTTTGTGGGGGTGGTTGAGAGTCAAATGCGTGGGGGGGCTGAGGGTCAGGTGTGTGATGGGGCTGGGCTGAGGGTGTGTGAGGTACTGGTGGTGAGGGGGTTAGATGCGTGGGGTTGGTCAGGTGTGTGAAGCGCTTGGGCCTCAGTTGCTCCGGTGTGTGGGGGCTTGGGTGGCTGTTGGTCAGGGGTATGGGGGGCTGGGTGTCAGGTGTGTGGGGGCTGGGGGTTAGGTGTGTAGGTGGGCTGAGGTTCAGGTTGTGGTCGGGCTGAGGGTCAGGTATCTGCGGGGCTTGGGGTCAGGTATGTGGGGGGGCTGAGAGCCAGGTGTGTGGGGTGGCTGGGGGGTCAGGTGTGTGGTTGGGTCTGTAGTTCACGTGTGTGGGGGGCTTGGGGGTCAAGGGGTCATGTGTGTGTGTGGGGGCTGGTGTTCAGGTGTGTGGGGTGCTGGGGGTCAGGTATCTGCGGGGCTTGGGGTCAGGTATGTGGGGGGCTGAGGGCCAGGTGCGTGGGTGTCTGGGTGTCAGGTGCATGGGTATCTTGGTGTCAGGTGTGTGGTGGGGGCTGCGGTTTAGGTATATCGGGAGGCTGGTGGTCATGTGTGGGGGACGGGTTGGGTGTCGTGGTTGTGTATGTGGTGGCGGGGGTCATGTGTGTGGGGGGCAGGCGTCATGTGTGTGGGGGGCTGTATATCAGGGGGTCACGTGTATGGGTGGTAGGAGCCATTTGTGTGGGGGCTGAAGATCAGGGGTGTGAGCTGCTGGGGGCTAGGGGTTCAATTGTGTGGGGGGTCTGGGGGTCAGTTGTGTCGGGCACTGAGGGTTAGGTGTGTGGGTGGGCTGTGGGAGATGTGTGTGGGGGGATGGGGATCAGGTTTGTTTGGGGGGGCTGTGGTTCCGGAGTGTGAGGGGTGGGGGCACGTGTGTGGGAGGCTGGGGGATCATGTGTGTGTGGGTACCGGGGATCATGGGTCAAGTAAGTCGGGAGATTATGGTTCAGGTATGTGGGGAGCTGGAGCCGATTTGTGTGTGGAGGCTATGGGTCAGGTGTATTTGGGGGGACAGGATGTCTGGTGCGTGGGGGCTGGGAGTCAGGTATGTGGGGGGGCTGGTTTTCAGGCGTGTGTGGTGCTGGGGATCAGGTGTGTGGGGGTCTGGGGATCAAGTTTGTGGGAGGCTGGGGCTCAGGTATGCAGGGGGCTGGAGGTCAGGTTCGTGCGGGGCTGGGGTTCAGGTTTGTGTTGAGGGCTGGGGGTCAGTTTTGTGGGGAGGCTGGGTGTTAGTTGTGTGCGGGGGCTGGGGGGTCAGGTGTGTGGGGGTGGGGGTACAGGTTTGTGGTGTTGCTGGAGGTCAGGTGTGTGGGGGGCTGGCG
>NW_027601282.1:135798-145436 GCF_053455715.1 Rhinoraja longicauda
TTCTGAGCAAATGAGAGATGTTGCAATTTGGGAGATCAAATGTGAATTCAAACGATATAATTAATGGCATGACCCTTAACATCAGTGATGTATAAAAGTATCTTGCGATCCAGGTTCACAGCTCCCTGAATGTGATAACGGCAGTGGACAGTTGTAAAGAGGCATATGGTACAGTTTCGTTCATTGGTCAAGGAGTGGTGGTCTGTCTCAGGGATTGGTGCTGCGCTCATTGTTGTTTGTCATCTGTGTCAATGAGTTGCCTGGGAATGTAACGGACTAATGTAAAAGTTTGCAGTTGACACTAAAGTAGGCGGTATTGCAGGCAGTGAAAATGGTTGGCAAGGATTAAAGCAGGAACTTTTTCAAATTGGAAAATGGGCTGAGAAATTTCAAATAGTGTTTCTTGCAAATGTGTGAGATTTTAAATTAGGGAACACAAGCCAGGGCATGATCTTCACCATGAATGGTAGTTAGCTGGGTAGTGTTGTAGAGCAGAGGGATCTCAGAATAAAAGTAGATTGTTGCAAGAAAAGGGATGTAACAGGGGGATAAGGTGGTGGAGAAGGTTTTTTTTAGCCCACTGTCTTCATCAGCCAGTGAATAAAATGTAAAAGTTGGAAAGTTATGTTCAGTTGGACAAGACGTTGTTGAGGACGTACTTGGAGTAACGTGTATAATCTTACGTCACCATGTTTAGGAAATATGCCACTAATTTGTAAAGAGTGCAGAAAATATTTTCCAACACGTTGCCAGAAAACAAGGTCGGAGCTACAGGGAAATGTTGGGCTCGCCGGGACTTTATTCCATGGAGCGCAGCAGGCAGTGCAGTGACCTCATAGAGGTGGATAGTGTCATAGGTAGCGTCATAATGGGAACACTAAGACATTTGGACAGGTACATGAGGGGAATGGTTTAGAGGGAGATGATCCATATGCCGGCAAATGGGAATAGTTCAGATGAACTAAAATGTACCATCCCTCCCCATGAAAACACGGCAACCATTGTCTGAAATTTAAACCAGCACTAACATACAAACTGCTTTCAAATGGCCCTTGGATATTTTATTACCACTGAACTCGAGCTTTGAAATCAGGGGAATTAAACATCAATAGATGTTCACTCTTCTCAAAGATGCAGATTAAGCAGAAAACATTATAATTGCCTGTACATTGGTCATTTTTAATAACAGTTGCTGATCATTGAAGTGTTTATTTCAGTTTCTACGAGTGCCAGGTTTACACTGCATGATGGGAGATATGCTCTCTTGAATGGCTTGATAAATAAGCACATAAATGAAGTCTGCGTGTGTGGCAGCTTTCTCTGTGCCGCTGTGCGAACAGCCCAGACGGATGAGTTGGTCATTTACTCTCAGACCAACCTTGCTGTCTGGTCTGTGGGTTTGAATTCACATCTACCTGTCACCTGGTCTGAAGTAGTTCACTACAAAATAAACTGCAGATAGGCCGCGGGATATTTCTCTGCTGGGCGGGGGCTTCAATGTCGGGAGCCACGACTGCCCCGACGTGCAGCAACAGCGGCAGCGACAGCGTGTTCGCCCGCGCGGATCGGACTTATCATCGGCGGAGCCGGCCGTCTTCGGAGGCTGCGGGAGCGGCTGGGACTCGCCTTAGGCTCGGCCCGCTGCGGACCGTCCGGCGCGGCCTCCAACCACAACAATCTGACCGCGGGAGAAGACAGCAGGAGAAGGGAAAGACATTGTGGCCTTCCATCACAGTGAGGAGAGGACTGGAGGAGACTCACTGTGATGGATGTTTCTTTGATGGATGTTTCTTTTTTTGTTTTTTTTTGGGGTTGGGTAATTTTAATGCCTATTTAATGTTTTTATTGTTCGACTGTGTTTTTTGGGGTTTTTGGGGTTGTGTAATTTTAGTGCCTATTTAATGCTTTTATTGTTGGACTGTGTTTTTGGGGTTTTTGGGGTTGTGTAATTTTAGTGCCTATTTAATGCTTTTATTGTTGGACTGTGGGTGACTGAATTTCGTCGAATATTGGATGACAAATAAAGCTATCTTGAATCTTGAATCTTGAATCTTGAACAGAGCCACAGCTAGTGTTCACCGGCTGGAACTAATAATCCCCACTGGGCGAAGTACGAAGCACGTTTACCCATCTCCACCTTTCACAGATCTGAAGCTGCATTTTAATTTTCAGCCGGAGAGAGTTAATTAGCATTTCTAACCTGTGTTAATTAAGAAGAAAATAACAAGTTAACGTATCTTCAGCTGCCGTGTTTACCAGCGCGGATAGAGCAGCAAGATGGAATTAGTGCTCATTAAAGTTTAGATTAATTATGGATACCGAACTTGAGTTAACCCTTCAGATTCGAACATTTGAATTAAAAAGAAGGGATTCTTTGAGAAGATGTGGGAAAAATGGATGGGTTTATTTGAGCCATGATACCAACTAGATAAATGCCGAGCTAGATATTGGAAGATTGTGTTATATAGAACTACATGGTATGTTTGTGCGAATATTGAAATATCTCTAGATAACCAATCATTGTTACTTTTTTATATTTTATTTGGTAAGTGTACCACACTGTCTTGTTCAAATGTATTTATTTATCTATTTATCTCCTTTATTTATTTAGTTATCAATTCATTTATTTATTTAATTTTGTTGTTTTTCTTATTTTATTTTATTCATGTTGATGGTGTTGTACTGTTTTGTATATTTCTCAGTGAAAAAACAATAAAAACAGAAGAGACAAAAAAGAAAGAATTCTTTATTTCACATCATATCAAATGTAAAACATCGGGGCAGATTTAATGAGATCATGTCACTGCTTATCCAGACCCATCACTGACCACACTGATAATGTCACTGCTTATCCAGACCCATCACTGACCACACTGATAATGTCACTGCTTATCCAGAGAGAAAGAGAGTGAAGAGTGTGGGGGAGGAAGAGGGGAGGAACGTGGAGAGAGAGGGAGGTGTGTGGGGAGAGAAATGGGAGGAGTGGAGGGAGGGGATGGAGGGTGGGAAGGAGGGGGTTTGGGGAGAGGAATTGAATAGTGTGGGGAGAGAGAGGGAGTGGGGAGATAGAGTAGGCAGGATGAATGTGGGGAGCGAGAGAGGAGTGTGAGGAGAGAGAGGGGGATTGTAGGGAGAATGACGGGGAGGACTGTGGGGAGAGAGGGGGTTTTAGGGGATGGGGAGGGAGGAGTGTGAGAGAGAGGGTGGAAGGATTGTGTGGGGAGTGGGATGAATGTGGGGATGGAGGGGGGAGTGGGGGAGAGTGGGGGAGAGGGAGAGGAGATTTTATTTTATTTATGTTCATGATGTTGTACTGTTTTGTATATATCTCTGTGAAAAATCAATAAAAAACTGAAGAGAAAAAAAAGAAAGGATGCTTTATTTTACATCATATCAGATGTAAAACATCGATGTCAGATTTAATGAGATCATGCCACTGGTTATCCAGACCCATTACTGACCACACTGATAATGTCACTGCTTATCCAGCCCCATCATTGACCACACTGATAATGCCGCTGCTTATCCATACCCATCGCTGACCACACTGGTAATGTCACTGCTTATCCAGACCCATCACTGACCACACTGATAATGTCACTGCTTATCCAGACCCATCACTGACCACTCTGATAATGTCACTGTTATCCAGACCCATCACTGCCCACACATATAACGTCACTACTTATCCAGAGAGAAAGAGAGTGAAGGTTGTGGGGAGGAAGAGGAGAGGAGTGTGGGGAGAAAGGGAGGTGTGTGGGGAGAGAAAGGGGAGGAGTGGAGAGAAAGGAGGAGTGTGGGGATGGAGGGTGGGAAGAGAGGGGGTGTGGGGAGAGGGAATTGAATAGTGTGTGGAGAGTGAGGGAGTGGGGAGAGAGAGAAGGCAGGATGAATGTGGAGAGCGAGGGGAGAGTGTGGGTAGAGAGAGGGGGAGTGTTGGGAGAATGACGGGGAGGAGTGTTGGGAGAGAGAGGTGGTTTTTGGGAGAAGGGGATGGAGGAGTGTGAGAGAGATGGTGGAAGGATTGTGTGGAGAGAGATTGGGGGAATGTGGGGATGGAGATGGAGTGGAGGTGGGGGAGAGGGGGAGGATGTGGGTGGGTGAGAGAGGAAAATGTAGAGTGAGAGAGAGAGGGGGAGGAATGTGGGGAGAGAGAGAAGGTGGATGGGGAGAGAGGAAAGTGTAGGGAGAGAAAGAGAGGGGACTGTGGGGAGAGGGGGAGTGGGTGGGGGAGGAGTGTCGGGAGAGCAAGGGGTACAGGGGAAAGAGGGACAGGAGGAGTGTCGGGGAGAGTGGTAGAGGTGTGGGGAGAGAGTGGAGGAATGGGGAGAAAGAAGAGGGGAGATAGAGGGATAGGAGTGAGGAGAGGGCGGTGGAGAATTGGGAGAGATAGTGGGAGTGTGGGCAGAGTGAGCGGGAGGAGTGTGGGCAGAGAGGGGGGACGTGCGTGGGGAGAGAGATGGGGAGGAATGTGGGGAGACAGAGGGGGAAGAGCGTGGGGAGTTCGAATGGGAGGAGTGGTGAGTGTGTGGGGAGAAAGAATGAGTGGGGATGGAGAGTGAGAGGAGAGTGGGTAGAGAGGGGCTGTGGAGAGAGAGAGGGAGGTGGGTGGGGAGAGAGATTGGAGGAGTGTGGGCTGGACAGAGGGGAGTGTGGGTAGAGAGCGGGAGGAGTGTGTGGAGAGGGGAGGAGGTGGGAAGACAGTGGGTCAGAAAATTGGGGAGAGAGAGGGGGAGAAGTATGGGGAGAGAGAATGGGCGGAGGGGGGGGGGGGGGAGAGGCAGAGAGAGTGAGGAATGTTGGGAGAGACGCCTTAAGTGTTTACTCCATCACTCGGATGCCGGAGGAAAATTATTTACACATTTTAACCACTGCCTATTGAAATGAAAATAACAAATAAATATGTCTGCACCCACCAACGTGGATAGAACAGCAAGATGCAGTGAGAGATGATTACAGATGAGATTAATTCCTGAGAATGTCACTGGTTCTCCAGACCCATCACTGACCACACAGTTGGGCCAAAGGGGCTGTTTCGACATCGTATCTCTCTGTGACTCTATGATACTGGGCTGAACTACCTCCCCTGGCAGCTCGTTCCACACACGCACCACCATTTGTGTGAAAAATTATCCCTCTGGTTCCGATTAAATTTGCCCCCTCATCTTAAACCTAGCCACCCTGGTTCTTGCTTCCCCTATTCTGTGCGTTTACCAGATCTAATCTTCACATTATTTTGTTCAGCTGTAGAAGATCATCCCTCATCCTTCTGTGCACCAAGGGATATAGTACTAGTCTGCTGAACCTGTCCTTCTAGATCAGCCCACTGGTCCTGGCAACATCCTCGTAAATCTCTTCTATCACCTTTCCAGATTGACACCATATTTCCTGTATCATGGTGCCCCACAACTGAACACGATACTCCAAACGCAGCCTCACCAATAGACAATAGACAATAGGTGCAGGAGGAGGCAATTCGGCCCTTCGAGCCTGTACGCACCGCCATTTAATGTGATCATGGCTGATCATTCTCAATCAGTACCCCCGTTCCTGCCTTGTTCCCATACCCCCCTGACTCCGCTATCTTTAAAAGCTCTATCCAGCTCTTTCTTGAATGCATTCAGAGAATTGGCCCCCATTGCCTTCTGAGGCAGAGAATTCCTACAGATTCACAACTCTCTGACTGAAAGATTTTTCCTCATCTCAGTTCTAAATGGCATACCCCTTATTCTTAAACTGTGGCCCCTTGTTCTGGACTCTCCCAACATTGGGAACATGTTTCCTGCCTCTAACGTGTTCAACCCCTTAATAATCTTATACGTTTCGATAAGATCTCCTCTCATCCTTCTACATTCCAACGTCTTACACCAACGTCTTACACAACGGCAACATAACCACTATACACCATGCCCTGACAGAAGACGGCCAATGATACAAAAGCCTTTTTGACCACACTATCAACCTGTCACGCTACATTCAACACACTATGTACCTGTCGTCCTAGATCCCTCTGCTCTACAGTTAATTCAGCTTTCTGCCTCGGTTCCATGTCATCGGTACTGACGTCATCCCTCCACACACCTGACCCCCTCATCCCCCAAAAAACACTTGACACTCAACCCTCCGACACACCTGAACGCCAGCCCCCCCACACATCTGAACCCCAGCCCTCCACACAAGTGACCCCCCCACCCACATAGCTGACCCCCAGCCCCCCACACACGATCCCCAGCCTCCCCATACACCTGACCACTTCAGCCCCCCATAAACCTGTCTCCCAGCCCCCCTACACACCTGACCCACTCCCCCCCCCACACCTGACCCACTGCCCCAACACACCTGACCTGAGCCCTCCACACACCTACCTCTCTCAGCTGACCACCACCTCTCCGATACACCTGACCCCAGCCCCGCACATACCTGACCCACAGACATCCCAAACACCTGAAACCCAGCCCCGCACAAAGCTGACCCACTGACTCCCCACACACCTGACCTTGAGCCCCCCCCCACACACCTGAATCCCAGCCCCCCACAAAACGCACCCTCAGCCTCCCACACACATCACACCCAGCTCCCAACACACACCTGACCCCCAGGCATCCACACACCTGACCCCCAGCTTCTCACAAAACTGACCTCCAGCCCCCCACACACCTGACCCCCAGACACCTACACACATGACCCCCAGCCCCACACAACTGAACCCCAGCCTCGCACACAGCTGACGTCCAAAATCCCCCCACACGCCTGACACCAGAATCCCCCCACACACATGATCCCAGCCGCACACACATGACTCCCAGTCCCTCCACACACCTGACCCCCTGATTCTCAGACACACACACACCTCACCTCCAGAGCCCCATATACCTGACCACCAGCCCCCCACATACACCTGAACACATCCCCGCACAATCCTGACCAGAGCCACAAACAGCTGACCCCATCAGCCCCCACCCGCATTGCTGACCCCCAGCCCCCCCCCACGCACTTGAACCCCAGCCCCGCAAACAACTGATCTCCAGTCCGCACACACCTGACACCCTCACCCCCTCCAACTCACCTGACTCCCAGCCCCCCACAGACCTGTCGCCCTCAGACACCCACATACCTGACCCATACCCCAACACACCTGACGTCAGCCCTCCACACACCTGAAATCCTCAGTCCCTCACACACCTGAACCCCACCCCTCCGACTCACCTGACCGACAGCCCCGCACACACCTGATCCCAAGCCCCGCACACACCTGACCCCCAGCCCCCCCACACATCTGAACTCCAGCCCTCCACACACGTGACCCCCTCAGCCCCCACCCACAGAGCGGACCCACAGCCCCCCACACACCCCGATCCCCTACCTCCCCACACATCTGACCACTTCAGCCACATACACACCTGAATCTCAGCCTCTCAACACACCTGACCCCCTCAGCTTTCCACACCACTGAACCCCACCCCTCCGATACACCTGAATGCCATCCCCGCACACACCTGACCCACAGCCCGCCCAAACACCTGAACCACAGCTCCGCACAATGCTGACCCCCTGACTCCCCACACACCTGACCATGAGCTCCTCCCACACACCTTAACCCCAGCCCCCACAAACCGGACCCCCAGCCTCCCACACACATGACACCCAGCTCCCAACACACACCTGACCCCCAGACTTCTACACACCTGACTCCCATACCCTGACAAAACTGACGCCCAGCCCCACACACCTGACCCCCAGACCCCTACACATACACACCTGACCCCAAACCCCCACACACCTGACCCTTAGCCCCTCACATACCTGACCCCCAGCCGCCCAAAACATCTGACACACTGACCCCCCCAACATTTGACCCAAAGCCCAATTACACACCTGCCCCCATCACTCCCCACACACATGACCTACTGCCCCACACCCTCCGCACATAACTGCACACCAGCCCCCACCCCCCCCCCCCACCGCCCGCACACCTGACTCCTGGCCCCCCACGCACCTGATAGCCAGCCCCCGCAGACACACCTGACACCAACTCCCACACACACCTCACCCCCATTGCCCCCACACACTTGACCCCCAGACCCCACTCACCTGACCCACTGACCCCCACACACACCCTAAACGAAGCCCCCCACACACCAGAGCAACTGGCGCCCAACCCCCTCACACAGCTGACCTCCAGAGCCCCACACACCTGAGCCCCAGCCCCCCCCACACACACCTGACCTCCTCAGCCCCCCACACACCTGAACCCCAGCCCTCCACACACGTGATCCCCTCAGCACCCCCACGCTCATAGCGGACCCCAGCCACCCACACACACGATCCCCAGCCTCCCTACACACCTGACCACTTCAGCCCCCACACACTTGAATCCCACCACCGCTAAACACCTGACCCCCTCAGCCCCCCACACACCTGACCCCCTGCCCCTAACACACCTGACCTCAGCCCTTCACACACCTCACCCCAGACGTCCATACACCTGACCCCCAGACGTCCACACACCTGACCCTCAGCCTCTCACAAAACTGCCCCCCAGCCCCCCACATATCTGACCACCAGACGACTACACACATGACTCCCAGCTCCTCACAAACCTGACCCCCAGCCCCACACACCACTGACCCCCAAACCCCCACATTCCTGACCCCCAGCTCCTCACACACCTGACCCACAGCCGCCCAACACATCTGACCCACTGACCCCCCCAACAATGACCCAAATCCCCATTACACACCTGCCTCCCACACACCTGGCACACTGACGCACAGCCCCCGCACATAACTGACCCCCATTCCCCCCACACATTTGACGCCCACCCCCCACCCACCTGACCCACTGATCCCCGCACATCTGACCCCCTGACACCAACACCCCCACAAACCTGCCCCCTGCCCCCCACACACACCCTAACACCAACCCCGCACACACCAGAGCAACTGACGCCCAACGCCCTCGCACACCTAACCTCCAGCTCCCCACACACCTGAATCCCAGCTCAGACACATACACCTGACCCCCTCAGCACCCCACACACATGAACCCCAGCCCCCCACCCAGCTGAAATCCAGCCCCGCGCACACCTGAACAACAGTCCCCACACATCTGAACCACAGCCCTCCACACAAGTGACCCCCCATCCACATAGATGACCCCCAGCGTTCCCCAGCCTCCCCACACACCTGACCACATCAGCCCCCCACAAACCTGACCCCCAGCCCCCTACACACATGGCCCCCTCAACCCTCCACACACCTGACACACTGCTCCAGCACACCTGACCACAGCCCTCCAAGCACCCGAACACCTCAGCTTTCCACACCCCTGATCCTCTCCCCTCTGATACAGCTGAACCCTAGCCCCGCACACACCTGACCCAGAGCCCTCCCAAATACCTGAACCACAGTCCCGCACAAAGCTGACACCCTGACTCACCACACTCCTGACACTGAGCCCACCCCCACACACCTGAACCCCAGCCCCCCACAAACCGGACCACCAGCCTCCCACGCACATCGCACCCAGCTCCCAACACACACCTGACCCCCAGAAGTCCACACACCTGACCACCAGACCCCTACACACATGACCCCCAGCCCCTTACATACCTAACCCCCAGCCCCACACACAACTGA
>NW_027601282.1:145936-219027 GCF_053455715.1 Rhinoraja longicauda
CAGAATATATTTTAGAACACGTTGCCAGGAAACAAGGGTCGGTGCTACAGGGAAAGGCTGGGCACGCCTGGACTTTATTCCATGGAGCGCAGCAGGCAGTGGAGTGATCTCATAGAGGGGCATAGTATCATAGGTAACATAGTAATATCAACTCAAAGTCATTTGGACAGGTACATGAGGGGAATGGTTTAGAGGGAGATGATTCATTGCCGGTAAATGGGAATAGTTCAGATGAACTAAAAGGCACCATCCCTCTCCATGAAACACGGCAACCTTCGTCCGAAATTTGCGCCAGGTACAGCACTAACAAATAAACAGCGTTTAAATGGCCCTTGGATATTTTTTGTTACCATTGAACTCGAGCCTTGAAATCGGTGGATTTTCCTATCATATACATTGGTCATTTTTAATAACAGTCCCTAATCATTGAATTGTTTATTTCAGTTTCTACGAGTGCCAAGTTTACACTGGGAGATATGCTCTCTTGAATGACTTGATAAATAAGCACATAAATGAAGTCTGCGTGTGTGGCAGCTTTCTCTGTGCCGCTGTTTGGACAGCCCAGACGGATGAGTTGGCCATTTACTCTCAGACCAACCTTGCTGTCTGGTCTGTGGGTTTGAATTCACATCTACCTGTCACCTGGTCTGACGTAATTCACGACAAAATAAACTGCAGATTGAACAGAGCCACAGCTAGTGATCACCGGCTGGACCTAATATTCCCCATTGGTCGAAACGCACACAACATTTACCCAACTCCCCCTTTCTCAGATCTGAAGCTGCATTTTAATTTTGAGCATTATGTGTTATTCTTTCAAGTGTATGCCGGAGAGAGTTGATTAGAATTTCTAACCTGTGTTAATTAAGAAGAAAATAACAAATTAATGCATCTTCTGCCCTGTTTACCAGCGTGGATAGAGCAGCAAGATGGAGTTCGTGCTCATTGCAGATGAGATTAATTATGGATACTGAACCTGCGTCGCTTTAGAGTCCAACATTTGAAATAAAAAGAAAGGATTCCTTATTTTACATCATGTCAAATGTAAAACCTCGGGGTCAGATTTAATGAGATGAGGATCACTCCTCATCTAAACCCATCATTGACCACACTGATAATGTCACTGCTTATCCAGACCCATCACTGACCACACTGATAATGTCACTGCTTATCCAGACCCATCACTGACCACACTGACAATTTTGGAAATCCAGAAAGGCATCGAGTTTGTTTCCTTTGCTACCGATTCGACTTGCAGATTAACTTTTTGGGAATACTGCACCAGCACTACCTTTGCACCTCCGATTTCTGGATACTCTCCCCATTTTGAAAATAGTCTACGTCTTAATTCCTACCACCATTTCGGCTCCACACCATTTGTTCTGTACCACGGTGCCCACAACCGACCACTATACTCTAAAGGCGGCCTCACTGGCGTCTGACACGGCTGCGACTCGACTTCCCGACTTCTCTACTCGATACTCTGACCGATGAGGGCCAAAGTGCCAAAAGTCTTTTTGAACGCACAATCTACCCGCGATGCTATTTTCAACGCACTATGTGCCTGTCGTCCTACATCCCTCTGCTCCACAGTTAATTCACCTTTCTGCCTCGGTTCCAGGTCATCGGTACTGACACCTCACAACTCACGGACGGTTTCACTTCCCATCTGCGTCTGATTGTGAACACACTTGCACTACAGCTGAACATCCAAATAAAGAATAATCAAGACTTAACTGCTCCTCCAAGTGCAGCGCTCTCATCAGTTGTACTTCAACTATCCGCGAGGCCTTTTTGTATCGTTCTGGTCACCATATTATAGAAATGATGTCCTATTGCCAGAGACAGTGCAGAACAGATTCACCAGGATGTTATCTGGAATGGACAGCGTTAGTTAGAAGACAGATTAGATCGGTTGGATTGGTCTTTTTGGAGCAAGAATGCAGTGGTGCGACTTTACTGAGGCTTGTAAAATTATGTCAACTGCAGCAGGATTGAGTGGATGGTCACGGTTATTTCCCAGACCGGGGTAATCTGAACCCAGAGAACGTAAGTTTAATCGAAAGGGGGAAGAGTTAAGAGAATTCTGACAAGCAGGTATCCCACACCAAAAGTGGAGCAATCTTTTCATAAGACGTGTTGGGGGCAGATACCATCACAGCAAATAAACAGCATTTGAACAGCCGTTTGTCTCCGATAAGAATGTTGGGATATGGTATAAAGTACAAGTGAATGAGATTAACGTGGACAGACATCTCGACCCGCATGGTGGTTTAATAAAGTCACCAGCGAGCGCCTTCCTGCCACAAGACCAGTTCCAAAACTGCTGCGCCCTCTGCTGCCAATCTTGGGTTCTGCAGCGAGTTCCAATGCCCATCGCTGTCTCCACTGCGCCCCGGCCCTGACGCACATTCCATGAACACATCGCTCCCTCACATCTGTGTTCCGCTACGCGCCAAACTACAAAGATGCCAGCTGGTACTGCTCAGTTAACATACTCATTGCCCTTACCTTAGCTCAATGCGGCACTCAGAAACTGGCAGCTGGAAACCAATATTGAGCACAGGTACCTTCATTATCTATGAATCGTGTTGGGCCAGGTTGAGATCTGGTGTCAGAATTGTTAACATATTAATTATCCTTATCTTCTGTGCCCTGTTAAGCACGAAGTTAAGAAATCTCGACTTTTGTGTAATGTAAGAGTAAAGTATAGACTCTGTAATTTACATATCAATCTTCCTCACCCATGTACTTCCTTAGTAATTATCTTTTTGGTATACAAATGCTCTGCTGTGCCAACTTAATTTTAGAGTTGGGGTCACAGCACTTGACTGTGCACACTTCTCTCCTTGTGCAAGTAAAATAAACTCACTGCTGACGGTTAATCAAGTCGTCCACGAGTCTTACTGAAGAGTTTGTCTTCCACACCTATGATGAGCGTTTGACGGCACTGGGCCTCTACTCGCTGGAGTTTAGAAGAATGAGTGGGGACCTCAGTGAAACATACAGAATAGTGAAAGGCTTGGATAGAGTGGATGTGGAGAGGATGTTTCCACTAGTGGGGGAGTCTAGGACAAGAGGTCATAGCCTCAGAATAAAATTACGTTCTTTTTGGAAGGAGATGAGGAGAAATATCCTTAGTCAGGGGGTGGTGAATTTGTGGAATTCATTGCCACTGATGGCTGTGGAAACCAAGTCAGTGGATGTTATTCAGACAGAGATAGATGGATTCTTGATTTGTACATGTGTCTGAGGTTATGGGGAGAATGCAGTAAAATGGGATTGCAAAGGAGGGGTGGATCAGCCATGATTGAATGGCGGAGTAGACGATGGGCCCGATGGCCAAATTCTACTCCGGTATAGGGAGTGCAGAAGAGGACTGAGAACGCATCCTTGCGGGGCACCAGTGTTGATGGTTATTGCGGATGAGCTGCTGTCATCTATCTTCACCGGTTGAAAGAGTCAGAAAGTTGCAGATCCAGTGGCAGAGGGTGGAGCTGATTACTAGGTCCAGGAGCTTGGAGATGAGTTTGGATGGGATTATGGTGTTGACGGCAGAGCAATAGCCGATAGATAGGAGTCTAACATAGGAGAATTCCTAACGTGGCAATTGTTGCTATTGAGGTAGTGCAGCGTAGGTTCACCAGGTTAATTCCCGCGATGGTAGGACTGATATATTATGGAAGGATGAATCGACTGGGCTGATATTCACTGGAATTTAGAAGGATGAGAGGGGACCTTCTCGAAACATATAAAATTCTTAAGGGATTAGACAGGCTAGATGCATTAAAAAAACATGTTCCTGGTGTTGGGGGAGTCCGGAACCAGGGATCACAATTTAAGAATAAGGGGTAGGCCATTTTGGACTGAGATGATGCAAAACATTCTCACCCAGAGAGTTGTGAATCTATGAAATTCTCTGCCACAGAAGGAAGTGGAGGCCAATTCACTGGATGTTTTCAAGAGAAGTTGAAGGGGAGGGTCAGTAAGGGTAGAGTGTGGGGAAGTGAAGGGGCGGAGCAGAGGGAGGGGTGTGGGAGGAACAGAGGTGGTAAGGGAGTGGGAGAGAAATGAGCAGAGGGAAGGGATGGGGAGGGGGTGGGGGATGGAGAGGGAGAGGGAGAGAGGGGGAGGTAGTGGGAGGGCGAGGTGGAGAGGAAGGGGAGGGGCAGGTGGAGACGGAGGAGGAGGGGAAGGAGGGGTAGATGTGGGGGTATAGGGAGGGGGAAAGGAAGGCGGGGGACAGGAAGGAGAGAGTGGGAAAGTGAGGGGGAGGGGAGGGAGGGGCGAGGGAGACCGGGATGAGGAGGGGCAGACGGAGACGGTGGGGGAGAGGGTGAGGCAGGAGGGAGAGAAAGAGTGTGACGGGGAGGGCAGCAAGAATGGGAGAGCGCGAGGAGGTTAAAGTGGAGATGCAGATGGGGTGGGTGTGGAAAGGACTGAAGTGGAGAGGGGGAGTAGGAAAGGGAGATAAGGGGGAGGGAGATGAAGGGGAAGGAAAGGAAGAGGGATGAGGAGGTTGGCGAAGGAGAGGAAGGGAATGGAGAGGAAGGGGAGGGAGAGGAAGGGGAGGAAGAGAATGGAGAGGGAGAGGAAGGGAGAGGGGGTAGAAAAAATGGGAGGGAAAGAAGGGGGAGGGGGTAGAGGAAAGGGGAGCGTAGAGATGGATCGGGGAGAGGAAGGGGGAGAGGAAGGGGGAGAGGAAGGGGAGAGGAAGGGGAGAGGAAGGGGGAGAGTAAGGGGAGAGGAAGGGGGAGAGGAAGGGGGAGAGGAAGGGGAGAGGAAGGGGAGAGGAAGGGGAGAGGAAGGGGGAGAGGAAGGGGAGAGGAAGGGGAGAGGAAGGGGAGAGGAAGGGGAGAGGAAGGGGGAGAGGAAGGGGAGAGGAAGGGGGAGAGGAAGGGGAGAGGAAGGGGGAGAGGAAGGGGAGAGGAAGGGGGAGAGGAAGGGGAGAGGAAGGGGGAGAGGAAGGGGAGAGGAAGGGGGTGAGGAAGGGGGAGAGGAAGGGGGAGAGGAAGGGGGAGAGGAAGGGGAGAGGAAGGGGGAGAGGAAGGGGAGAGGAAGGGGAGAGGAAGGGGGAGAGGAAGGGGAGAGGAAGGGGAGAGGAAGGGGAGAGGAAGGGGAGAGGAAGGGGAGAGGAAGGGGAGAGGAAGGGGAGAGGAAGGGGGAGAGGAAGGGGAGAGGAAGGGGAGAGGAAGGGGAGAGGAAGGGGGAGGGGGAGTGGAAGGGGGGGGGGTTAGAGGAAGCTGGAGGGGTTAGAGGAAGTGGGAGGGGGAGAGGAAGCGGGAGGGGGAGTGGAAGCGGATGAGAGGAGAGGAAGGGGAGAGAAGGACAAGAATGGAGAGGGGAAAGGAAGGGTGCTGGGGAGAAGAAGAGGAGGGGAGACGTGAGAGGGGCTGAGAAGACGGGGAGGAGGGAAACGGGGAGGGGCTGAGAAGATGGGGAAGGGGAATTGATGAGAGAGGAAGGGGTGGGGGAGAGGAAGGGGAAGGGGTGAGAGGAATGGGAAGGGGAGAGGTAGGGGAATATTCAGAGGGAGCCCCAGAGGGATTGGCGAGGGAAGGTTGGAGGGAGGGGTAGAGCGATAGAGAGAGGGAGGTGAGAGGTACAGGGAAGGGGAGGGTGAGAGGGAGGGGGAGAGGGAGGGGGAGAGGGAGGGGGAGAGGGAGGGGAGAAGGAGGGGGAGAGGGAGGGGGAAGGGAGAGTGGGAGATACAGTGAGAGGGGGGAGAGGAAGGGTGAGTGGGGAAGGAAGTGGAGGGGAAGGAGGAGGAGGAGGAGGGGGGGGATTGAGGGGGAGGAGGAGGAGGGGAAGAGGAGGGAAAGAGGAAGGGGAGGGCGGGAGGTATGGGAGTGGGGAAGAAGAGAGGAAGCGCGAGGGAGGGGTATAGTCAGTTTGAGCGCCAAAGTGAGTGGCGAGGGGGAGATGGAGGGTGGGGGGAGATTGAGGGTGGGGGGATGGAGGGAACGGGGATGGAGGGAAGGGGGATGGAGGGAGGGGGTGTCGGGAGTTGGGTGTAAGTTGTGTGGGGGGCTGGGGGTCAGGTGTGTGCTGGAGCTGGGTGTCAGTTGTGTGCGGGTTGAGGGTCAGGTGTGTGGGTGGAATTGGATCAGGTGTGTGCGGGGGCTGGGTATCAGGTGTGTAGCTGGCTGGGGGTCAGGTGTGTGGGGGGGGGCTGTGGGTCAACTGTGTGTGGGGACTTTGGGTCAGGGGATCACTTGTGTGGGGGCTGTGTTGCATGTGTGTGGGCTGCTGCGGGTCAGGTATGCGGGGGCTGGAGGTCAGGTGTGTGTGGGGGGCTGGGGGCCCCGTTTGTGGGGAGCTGGGGTTCAGGTGTGTGTGCGTGGGCTGTGGGTCAGGGGATCAAGATTGTGGGGGGGCTGGGTGGCATTTGTGTGGGGGAGCTGGGGCTCATTTGTGTGTTGGGGGCTGGGGCTCAGGTGTGTGTGGGGGGGGGTCTATCGATCCGGGGTGTTCGGTGGATGGGGGGGTCAGGGGATCAGATATGTGCGGGGCTGCGGGTGAGTTGTATGGGATGCTGGTTGTCAGGTGGGTCGGGGGGGCTTGGGGTCAGGTATGTGGGGGTGGATGAGAGTCAGATGCGTGGAGGGGCTGGGGGTCAGGTGTGTGATGGGGCTGGGGTTCAGGTGTGTGAGGTGCTGATGGTGAGGGGGTTAGATGCGTGGGGGGGAGGCTGCTGGTCATGTGTGTGAAGGGCTTGGGCCTCAGGTGCTCCGGGTGTGGGGTGTTGGGTGCCTGTTGGTCAGGGGTATGGCGGGGCTGGGTGTCAGGTGTGTGGGGGCAGGGGGTTAGGTGTGTAGGTGGGCTTTGGGTCAGGTAGTGTGGGGGCTGAGGTTCAAGTTGTGGGGGTCTGGTTGTCAGGTGTGGCTGGGGGGTCAAGTGTGTGGTAGGGGCTGTGGTTCAGGTGTGTGGGGGAGCATGGGGTCAGGGGGTCAGGTGTGTGTGGGGGGCTGGTGTGCAGGTGTGTGGGGGGCTGAGGGCCAGGTACGTGGGAGTCTGGGTGTCAGGTGTGTGGTAGGTGCTGCCGATCAGGTATGTCGAGTGGCTGGTGGTCATGTGTGGGGGGGGCTGGGTGTCAGGGGGTCAAGTGTATGGGGGGGCGGGGGTCATGTGTGTGGGGGGCTGGGTATCAGGTTTCTGGGGGGTCGGGGGATCACATGTGTGGGTGGCTGGGTGGGGGCACTGGTGGTCAGCTGTGTGCGGGGACTGTGGGTCAGGGGGTCGGGTGTGTGGCGGGCTGGGTGTCATGTGTGGGGGGGTTGGTTGTTACGTGTGTGGCGGGGCTGGGGGCTCAGGTTTATGGGGGGCTGTGGGACAGGCTTGTTGGGGGTCAGGTTTGTGGGGAGCTGGGGGGTCAGTTGTGTGCGGGGCTGTGATTAAGGTGTGTGGGAGGGCTGGCGTCAGGTGCGTGGGAGAGACTGGGGGTCACGTGTGTGTGAGGGGGCTGGGGGACTGGTGGCTGGGGGGGCTGGGAGATAGGTGCTCAGGTGTGAGGGGGGCTGGAGGCTGGGGCTCATGCGTGTTGGGGGCTGAGGGGTCAGGTGTGTGTGGGGGGAAGCTGGGGGACTGGTGGCTGGGGGGTCTGGGAGACATGGTGGTCAGGTGTGAGGGGGTTGGGGGCAGGGGTTCATCCGTGTTGGGGGCTGAGGGGTCAAGTGTGTGTAGGGGGCTGGGTGTCACTTGTTTGGTGGGGCTGGTGGTTCGTTTTGTGGGAGGGCTGGGGTTCACGTGTGTTGGGGGCGCTGGTGCTCATGTGTGTGTGGGGGCTGAGGGTCAGGTGTGTTGGGGGCTGGTTTTCAGGAGTGTAATCAGGAGTTTAATCACGGTGGGTGTCAGGGGGCTGGTGTGTGGTGGGGCTGGGTGTCAGGTCTGTTGCGGGGCTGGGGGTTAGGTGTGTGGGGTCGAGGGATCAGGAGTGTGCGGGCGAAGGGTCAGGTGTGTGGGTGTCTGGGATCAGGGGGTTAGGTGTCTGGGGTTACTGGGTGTCGTGTTTGGGGACTGGTTTCGTGTGTGTGGGGTCAGTGGGTCAGGCGTGTGGGGGGCTGGGGGTCAGGTGTGTGGGAGGGCTGAGGGTCTGGTGTTTGGCGAGCTGGGTTTCAGGTATGTGGGGGGCTGGGGGCTGGCGGCTGGCAGTCGGGTGTGTGAGGTGCTGGGGCTCAGATGTGTGGGGGGCTGGGTTTCATGTGTGTGGGGTGCAGGGTGTCAGGTGTGTGAGGGGTTGGGGTTCAGGTGTGTGGGAGGGCTGGGGTTCAGGTGTGTGGGGGGCTGGATTTCTGGTGTGTGTGGAGGCTGGGGGTCCGGTGTGTGGGTGGGCTGGGGATAGAGGTCAGGTGTGTGAGGGTCTCGGGTTTGGGTGTCTGGCAGGCTGGGGGTCAGGTGTGTGGAGGGCAGGGGGTCAGGTGTGTGGGGGGCTGGCGTCTAGGTGGGTGGCAGGTTGGGGGTCAGATATGTGGACGGCTGACGGGTCAGGTGTATGGCGGGGCTGTTGGTCTGGTATGTGGGGGGCTGGGGCTCAGGTGTGTGGGAGGGCTGCGGGTCAGGTGTGTGGAAGAGCTGGGGTCAGGTGTTTGGGCGGGGGCTGGTGGCTGGGGGTCAGGTGTTTGAGGGGCTGGGTGTCAGGTGTGTGGGGGGCTGAGGCTCAGGTGTGTGGGGGACTGGCATTCAGGCGGGTGACAGGCTGTGGGTCAGATGTGTGGGGGGCTGGGAGTTAGGTGTGTGGAGGTGCTGTGGGTCAGGTGTGTGGGGGGTCTGCGATCAGTTGTTCGTGTGTGTGTGGGGGCTGGGGAACAGGTGTGTGGGGGGCTGGATGACAAGGTCGTCAGGTGTGTGGTGGGGGCTGGGGATCAGGGGGTTCAGGTGTATGTGGGGGCTGGGTGACAGGTGTTTGGGGGGTCAGGTTGTCAAATGTGTGGAGGTCTGGTTGTCAGTTGGTCAGGATTTGGGGGTTTGGGGGCAGGGGGCCTGATGTATAGGGGGGTCAGGAGGTCCGATGTGTGGGGGGCTGGTGTTCAGGTGAGTGTGGGGCAGGATGTCAGATGTGTGGGTTGGGCTGGGGATCAGGTGTCCGGGGCGCTAGGGTTTAGGTGTGTAGAGGGGCTGCGTTTCAGGTGTGTGGTGAGGCTGTGTGTCAGGGGACAGGTGTGTGGTGGGGCTCGGTGTCAGGTGTGTTGTGGGGCTGGGGATCATGTGTGTGTGGGCGAGGGGTCAGGTGTGTGGGGGAGAGGGGTCAGGTGTGGGCGTATCTGGGATCAGGGGTCAGGTGTCTGGGGATACTGGGGGTCATGTGTGTGAGGGGCTGGTTTCGTGTGTGTGATGAGTCAGACGTCAGCTGCTTGGGGGTCGGGAGGTCAGCTGTTTGGTAGAGGGACTTGGTTTCAGGTGTGTGGGGGGCCGGGGGTTAGGTGTGTGGGAGGGCTGGGAGTCCCACCTGTGGTGTACTGATAGTCAGGTATGTGGGGTGGGCTGGGAGTCAGGTGTGTGAGGGGCTGGGGGTCAGGTGTGTGGGGAGCTGTGTTTCAGTTGTGTGAGCGGCTGGGTTCCAGATGTGTGGGAGGGCTGGTGGTTAGGTGTGTGGGGGGTTGCGGGGATGGGGGTCAAGTGTGTGAGGGGCTGGGGTGCATGTGTGTGGAGGTAGGTGTGTGGGGCGACTGGGTGTCAGGTGTGTGTGGGGCTGGGGTCAAGTGTGTGGGGGGGCTGGGTTTCAGGTGTTTGGGGGGCTGGGGTTCATGTGGGTGGGAGGGCTGGGTGTCAGGTGTGTGGGCGGCTGGGTGCTGGGAGTCAGGTGTGTGGCAGGCAGAGGTTCAGGTGTGTGGGGGAGGCTGGTGGTCAGGCGTGTGAAGGGCTGGGAGTCAGGTGTGTGGGGGGATGGGGGTCAGGTGTGTGGGGAGCTGTGTTTCAGGTGTGTGAGCGGCTGGGTTTCAGATGTGTGGGAGGTCTGGTGGTTTGGTTTGTGGGGGGGGAGTGCGGGGCTGGCGGTCAGGTGTGTGATGGGCTGGGTTTCCAGGTGTGTGGAGGGCTGGGGGTTAGGTGTGTGGGGGGACTGGTTGCCAGGTGTGTGGTGGGAGGCTGGGGATCAGGGGTTCAGCAATGTGTGGGGATGGGAGTCATATATGTTGGCGTCTGGTGCTCAGGGGGTCAGGGGTGTGTGGGTGGCTCGGGGTCAGGGTTGTGGAGGGTGCCTGGAATTCAGGATTGTAGGGGGGCTGGGGGAGGGGTGTGTGGGGGATGGGTGTGTGGTGTCTGGGGGGGATGGGGCAAGGGGGGCAGGTGTTTAGGGGGGGCTCGGGCTCAGTGGGTCAGATGTGTGGGGGGGGGCTTGGAGTCAGGTGTGTGGCGGGGCTGGAGGTCATGTATCTGGGTGGCTGGGTGTCGGGTGTGTAGGGGGCTGGGTGTCGGGTGTGTGGGGGGCTGGGGGCCAGGTGTTTGGAGGGGCTGGAGGTCATGTATCTGGGTGGCTGGGTGGCTGGGTGTCGGTTGTGTGGGTGCCAGGGTGTCAGGTGTGTACGGTGCTGGGTCCCAGTTGTGTGGGTCACAGGTTGTCACATTTCCGGGGGGGGTGGGGGTCTGGTGTGTGGGGGGCCGTGGTCAGGTGTGTGGCAGGATAGCGTTCAGGTGTGTGGGGGGTTGGGCGTCAGCTGTGTGACGGTCAGGGTGGTCAGGTGTGCGCGGGGCTGGGGTTCAGGCGCGTGGGAGGGCTGGGGGTCAGGTGTGTGGGGGGGCTGGGGGTCAGGTGTGTGGGGGGCTGTGGGTCAGGTGTGTGGGGGCTGTGGGTCAGGTGTGGGGGGGGCTGGGCGTCAATTGTGTGGGAGGGCTGGGTGTCAGGTGTGTGGGGGGCTGGTTTCAGGTGTGTGGCGGGGTGTGTGTCAGGTCTCTGTGGGGGGGGGGCTAAAGGGTCATGTGTGTACGGGGTTGTTGGTCAGGTGTGTGGGGGCGCAGGGGTCAGTTGTTCAGGTGTGTCAGGTGCTGTGGCCCAGGAGTGTGGGACGTCAGGGGGTCGTGTGTGTGCGGGGGGGGTCGGGTATGTAAGGGGCCGTGGTCAGGTGTGTGGGGGAGGGTTGGATGTCAGGTGTGTGGCAGGGCTGGGGGTCATGCGTGTTAGGGGCTGAGGGGTCAGATGTGTGGAGGTCGAGGGGTTAGGTGTGTGGGTGTCGGGGTCAGGGGGTCAGATGTCTGGGGTTAATGGGGGTCATGTGTGCGCGGGGCTGCTTTCGTGTGTGTGGTGAGTCAGTGAGTCAGACGTGTGGGGAGCTGGGCGTCAGGTGTGTGATGGGCTATGGGTCAGCTGTGTGAGCGGCTGGGGTTCAGGTGTGTGGCCGGCTGGGGGTCAGGTATGTGGGAGGGCTGGGGGTCAGGTGTGTGGGGGGGCTGGGGGTCAGGTTTGTGAGCGGCTGAGGTTCAGGTGTGTGGCAGGCTGGGGTTCTGGTATGTGGGAGGGCTGGGGTCAGGAGTGTGGGGGGGCTGGGGGCAAGGGGTCGGGTGTGTGAGAGGCTGGGGATCAGGTGTCTGGGGGCCGGGTGACAAGGTGGTCAGGTGTGTGGGGGTGGGAGGCTAGTGTTCAGGGGTTCAGGTGTGTGAAGGTGCTGGGTCTGTGTTTGGGTTTGTGTTTGGGTCTCCCCCCCTCTCCCCCCTCTCTCTCTCCCCCAGCTCTCTCTCTCTCTCTCTCTCTCTCTCTCTCTCTCTCTCTCTCTCTCTCTCTCCCCCCAGCTCTATCTCTCCCCCCCTCTCTCTCTCCCCCAGCAATAAAAAACAGACGTCACCCTAATTGTGTGTGTGTGTGTGTGTGTGTGTGTGTGTGTGTGAGCTGACTGACTTACCCCAGTCTAGTAGACACTCCGACACTCCAGCAGTTGTGACCAAGCTTGCGATGGCCGTCTTTTATCTGCCTGCCTGCCTGCCTGCCACCCGCGCCAACCTGAAGGGCCCAAACACTTGTCTTACACTCAGCCCATAACAGATATTGATTAACCCCGTACATACATACATACTTATACGGAACAGGGATAAAGAATAAACAGGTGTCGTGCGTGTGTGCGCGCGTTATAAACAAGTGCTGTCTGTGAAAAAATCTTTATTGGTGTACGGTTCCTCCTGACATCCACCCACCCACCCACCCACCGATCGATCAATCAATCAATCAATCAATCAATCAATCAATCAATCAATCAATCTTTGATTAATTCTTATTATTAATAATATAAATTATTATTACTATAGTATTATTATTGTATTTACTACCCCCGGCATCGCATTAGGATGACCTTTCAGGCTGCTGCAATGTTAAATGCAGTGATCGCCTTGCATTAAAGAAATATTGCAACACCCTGCGATGTGAAATGCAATAATAATCCTGCAAAACCTCTCAAATGTTAAACGTGACTAATGCATCGTATTAGGATAACTTTGCAGGCTACTGCAATGTTAAATGCAGTGATGGCCTTGCATTAAAGTCATCTAGCGACCCCCAATGGATGTTATATGCATTAAATTAATTGCAATAATTTTGCAAAACCTCTCAAATGTTAAATGCAACAAATGCATCGCATTAGGATGACTTTTCAGGCTGCTGCAATGTTAAATGCAGTGATCGCCTTGCATTAAAGAAATATTGCAACACCCTGCGATGTGAAATGCAATAATAATCCTGCAAAACCTCTCAAATGTTAAACGTGACTAATGCATCGTATTAGGATAACTTTGCAGGCTACTGCAATGTTAAATGCAGTGATGGCCTTGCATTAAAGTCATCTAGCGACCCCCAATGGATGTTATATGCATTAAATTAATTGCAATAATTTTGCAAAACCTCTCAAATGTTAAATGCAACAAATGCATCGCATTAGGATGACTTTTCAGGCTGCTGCAATGTTAAATGCAGTGATCGCCTTGCATTAAAGAAATATTGCAACACCCTTCGATGTGAAATGCAATAATAATCCTGCAAAACCTCTCAAGTGTTAAATGCGACTAATGCATCGTATTAGGATAACTTTGCAGGCTGCTGCATTGTTAAATGCAGCGATGGCGTTGCATTAGAGCAATATTGCAACCCCCTGGGATGTTAAATGCAATAAAATTAATTGCAATAATTTTGCAAAACCTCTCAAATGTTAAATGCATGGTCGAGTCAAGCATGGTCGAGTCAGCTATTTCTCAGGATCCTTAGTCTAAATCAATTATCCCTTTTTACCCATCTCTCACAATCCACCCTTTTTCTTATGCCACGCTACTTTGATTTATACTATTTCCTCCTTTTCTAGTGCTAGCAGCAGAGCCTTTGCCTCTCTATATTCCTCCTGCTGGTCATGCTCTGCTCTAAAGGCCATCATGGCGATGTCGTTCTTTGTCAGAGCTGCTTCTATCAATCGCTGAGACAACCCCCGTATGCAGGGAATGATGCAACATCCGAATAGACACAGCAACCCCATCATAACTATCACTGATGTTAGGGCTGATGCAAAGATGTGCTTCCATTTCCCAAACCAGGAGTCTAGAAACTTGGTCCAGGAGGTGTCTTCTCCTGAGTTCTCGGCCAATTCGATAGACAGGGAGGTGCGACTCGCTAGGGCCCTTGACACGGACCCATCAGGAGCAGTGTTGTTGGGGATGAAGGTGCAACATTGTTCCCCAAACATTACGCACACCCCCCCTTTTTCAGCCAGTAGCATGTCCAAGGCCATGCGATTTTGCCAGGCCATTAGGCTGGTAGCTGTCAGTTGTTCCGCTAATCCTTCAACCGCATCTCGAGTGTAATATTTATAAAGCGTTGTTGATTGTAGTATAGGTAGTTGATCCAGTCCACATTTGTATTAATTGTGGACCACCAGAAGAGTATGGACTCAAAGCCAGCAGCTATCTGGTTTCTGGCTTTGAATTCATCGGGTACCCCTCTTGGCACCCCTATTGCATCTATATAGATGTGTGTGTCGAATGATCCTCTCACCTCTCTCCTTTGTCGTCGGCCTCCTTCATTGATTTTGACCGCATGCTCTACTGCTATGGTGAAGGGCATCATTAGTTGTGTAAGGGTACAGGTTCCCGTCCATGACCCTGGTAGCCGGGGCCACAGGGTATCCTCTCCGCACCATCACCAGACATCGGCTCTACTGACTATCTGCTTTATCAGCCAGGAGCTACTGAACAGTGACCCCTGTTCCTCAGCTGTTATGTTATACGTCTGATTGCAGTTTAGCACCTCCCCCATATCCTGTCCATCTGGGTTATATCTTGTATAGCATTCAAATCCCTCCTCCCCGAGGGGAATGGTGAATGGGGGAGGTCGAGGGTCTTTCCTTTGGCCCTTCGTGTTGTTGTTGCTAGCCGGGAATAGGTAATGGTAGCTCTGGCAGGTCTCATTCTTTGGTAGTATGGGATTCGTGAATAGTTGTAGTATACATGACATAGCCCCAGGTGTCCTACTCCAATTCAGGGGAAATGGTACTGGGACCAGCTGAGGCTTAGCTCCGGCGCAGGCGTAGCAATTGGTTTGTTACATACTTCTGGCCGTGTACATCATCCAGGTAAGCCAGGAGTTGGTTCCCTTTTCCCCGTTGGTATTCCCTCCCCATACAATTGCATTAATTCTATTTCTCCTGTTACTATCATTATCTTCAAATCCTTAGGCTCATATTCCGTGGTGACATTGCTGACTACAGGTGGTGCTGGGGTAACCCAGGGATCCCTACTCTGACTGTCATCTATCCGAAACATTTCCCCCTTATCCTCATATTTTACTATATATCCGTCCCGTTCTACCTCTATTTCAAACCTCAGGCATGCGTCCTTCCCTGTTTTATCTGCACATATCCAATACCTACCACTTTCCTTTATTTGAACCCTCTGTATGCTTACATATACACGTCCTGGCAATCCCTTGTTTGGGTTTTGATATACTCTCCACCTATCAGTTTGATAGGTGGACTTTTGCCACCCTTCTCTGGATGAAGTGAATACCTCGCGCCAATTTTTACAGGGATGGGTGCATACATACATTCTATAATCACACCATGATTTTCCTCTACATACATCAAATGGGATGGTGGTGGCCCTTCTATTCTGTGGTATAGTGATTTTTATGCATGTTACATTACTCACAAGCTGGGTAACCACCCAGCACCCGATCCACCAGCACGAAGTCTTCATTTTCCGTGCGGGGTTTTGGTGAATACCAAAGTCAATGGCTCCTTTCCTCCATGTACCGTCCACGGGCTGATATTGTCTGGTGGGGCCTCCACGGGACCCTTAAATCGACTTGCGTGGGTCCACCCTTTTTCTTTTGTTCGTACTGCTGTCTCGGTGGTTAATAACACAAGGTAGGGTCCAGTCCACCTAGGTTGCAACTTTTCTTCCTTCCACGTTTTTATTAGTACCCAGTCTCCAGCCTTGACTGAGTGAATCGGAAAATCCAGTGGCGGGCTCTGGGCCAGTAATCCTTTAGTTTTTAGTTCTGCAAGAGATTGGGATACTGCCAGTAAATAGGTCCTTAGGAACACGTCGTTCCCTGGTATTGTTGGGACCCCTTCTATCTTTCCTAAGTACCGGAGCCCGAATAACATTTCATATGGGGATAACCCTATGTCTTTCCGAGGTGCCGTTCGGATTCTTAACAAGGCTATCGGAAGGCACAGTCTAGGGGAGTCTCGTTTCCTCTATTAACTTGGTGATTTGGGACTTCAAGGTGCCATTCATTCTTTCCACCTTTCCGGAACTCTGGGGATGCCAAGGTGTATGCAATTTCCATTCAATTCCTAATGCTTCACATATCATTTTATGTGTTTTGGAGGCAAAATGGGTCCCTCTATCCGAGTCTATTGTTTCCACAATCCCATATCTGGGTATAATTTGCTCTAATAATACCCTGGCTACCGACTGTGAGGTGGCAGTTGCTGTAGGGAATGCCTCTACCCATCTAGTGAAATGGTCCACTACCACTAACAGGTATTTCCATCTTTGTAGTCAGGGCAACTCGGTGAAGTCTATCTGTATTTTTTTTGGAAGGGCCTTATTGCCAATGGTTGTCCTCCTCCTGGGACTGCTCTCATGATTTTCTTGTTAATTCGCTGACATATTACACAACCCCCTATGACTTGTTTGGCCATGCTCCCCTCCCCCAAGGTGTCCCCCAAGGTTCAGTTCTTGGCCCCCTCCTCTTCATCCTGTACCTGTTCCCCCTTGGTCAATTAATCCGCCGTCATGGTCTCAAGTTCTACTGCTATGCCGATGATATCCAGCTCCTCATCTCCACCAAGTCTATCTCCACCGCTACGCACTCGACCCTGACAAACTGCATCACTGAAATAAAATCTTGGCTTCAATTCAATTTTCTCAAACTCAATTGCGACAAATCTGAAATCATCATCATTGGACCAAAAACCCTCACCAAATCCACCCACAACTTCACCCTCAATATTGATGGTTTCCCAGTATCCACTTCCCCTCACATCCGGAATCTTGGAATCATCCTTGATCAAACCCTCTCCTTTGACAAACACATCAAACACATCACCAAGACAGCCTTCTTCCACCTAAAAAAAACATCGCCCGTCTCCGTCCATCCCTCTCCTCCACAGCTGCTGAAACCCTCATCCACGCCTTCATCACCTCCCGTCTGGACTACTGCAACAGCCTCCTCTATGGTTCACCCTCAAAAATCATCAATAAACTCCAACACATCCAGAACTCCGCTGCCCGTCTACTCACCCACTCCCCGATCCGTGACCATATCACCCCCGTCCTTTACAATCTCCACTGGCTCCCCATCCCCCAGAGAATCCAGTACAAAATCCTCCTCATGACCTACAAAGCCCTCCATAACCTGGCCCCATCCTACCTGACTGACCTCCGCCACAGGCACACTCCCACCCGTACCCTCCGCTCTGCTGCTGCTAACCTCCTGTCCCCCCCCCCCATCCGGACCAAACTCAGATCCTGGGGGGACAGGGCTTTCTCCATCGCTGCTCCCACACTCTGGAACTCAATACCCCAAACCGTCAGAGACTCCTCCTCACTCACCACATTCAAAACATCACTGAAGTCTCATCTGTTCAGCACTGCCTTCAAATCACTGACCGTTACCTCACCTTCTTTTTCCATCTATACATCTGGAGGACCCTTCTATAAACCACCGGCTGCCCTCAGCCAGAGGTTGTTCTTCCAAGTCTTCTCTACTTTTTGTCTGTAAATCTATTATATCACTACAGCAGTGTTCTGGCCTCCCTGTCTCGTTTTCTCTTTCTTCGGGCGGGTACAGAAACTGAGATGGGTTTAAATTTTTGATAAAAATGCCACGGACTGCCGGTTTCCCCCCCTCCTTTGAGTCAATACCCCGGAGGCTATCCCATTTTCCGCATTTACAAACAGATGTTGGGCAAGGCGTTTCTCAGCCCCTCTAGGTCTCGGGTCGCCCAAGGAATATACTGGGTTTGTCCTGCCTTTTTCAAAAGTAATGGCATCATTCTCCCTCTCAGCTCCTGTCTCTCGTTCAGCTCCTGTCTCTGTTGTGGTTCTATCTGTATACTTTCCCACCTCATTCTTCTCTGGGCGTACCCCTGGCTTTCCTTTCTTTTCTTTCCATATCTTTTTCCATCTCCCTTATCTCTATCTCTAAGCGCTTTATGGATGCCTCTATTTCCCTTCTACACTCCCTTGTTCTTTCCCCATCACTTTCTAATTCTGCTTCATTCTCACAGTTTTGCCTTCTCTCTGATGCCTGCTGATTACTTGCCTGTGTTTCTGTGTTGCTGTCTCCCTCATACTCCTCATTTGCTGCCTGACGGGTCCCATAAATCTTTCTGTCCCTGAGGTCCTGCAGCCTTTTGATGTCTGCTTCTAGTTCCCGTGCTTCTTGCTTCATCCTTTCCTTTTCTCGCTGCCCCCTTCTCTGTCTATATTCCTTTATGTCTTGCTCATCGTTCCAAGTTGTGACTTCTCCCTCTATCTCTACTATTCCCTTTTACCAAAGGGCACTGCTTTGTTCCGTCCTGGCCGGAAAAGGGAGGGGGATACCCAGGGTCCCATAGGCTGGGGTACAGAGTTGATTTTTTTTTCTCCTGAAGCTCCTGACTTTCATGCTGTTTTGGGGGTCTTTCACCCTTGTTCGGGGTGGTATTATTTTCCTGCTATGCTTTCCTCAGCCTTTCTCCTTCTATTCTAAACAATTTAAGTACGTCTAGTTCTTTTTCATTTTTCGTTACGGGTTTCTGATTTATCCTTAGGCTTATAGTTCTTAATTAACACTCCCATTTCATCACACATGTTTATATCAAAATATAAATATATTAAAATTTATATCAAAATTTATATAAAAATTTATATCAAAATTTATATCAAAATTTATATCATATTTATATCATTCCGTGGGCCATTTCGTAACCAATTTTTTTGTCTTTTTTTTCTTCTTCCATTTCTCAGAGTGTTTTTTTAATTTTTTTTTAATATCCTCTTTGGATATGGGGAACTTCCTACTTAGTAGTTCAACTGCAGTTATTTTATTTTATTTCGAACATGTTAAAAGACATCAATTAAAAAACAAAATAAACAAAAAAAACAGAAGACATACAAGGAATTTCATCCATTACTTAACATGTGCGAAAAGGATGTGCGAAAAGGAGTAGGAAGAAGTGTGAACTTATTTAATCCTACCCCCATTCCCTAATCAATATTTATCAAGTATCAGAAATTAATACAAAAATACTCATACACCCTTATATGTTCATATAGATATACTTATTTAAATAATGATGTGTTATTATATGTAGACCCCTGGTGACTGTTAATCCCCCACCTCACTGTACCTAGAAAAGATCATGTGTTTATATTTGTCTTTAAACTGGATGATGTTTGAACATTGTTTTAATTCCGCATTCATTCTGTTCCATAGCTTTACTCCACTGATTGATATAGAAAATCTTTTCATTGTTGTTCGAGTATTGCGAATCTTGAAATTTAATGTTCCCCTTAAATTATACCCCCTCTCTTTCATAAAACATTTCCTGTAAGTTACTTGGTAGCAAATTGTTTCTCACTTTGTACATGAATTGAGCTGTTTGATATTCCACAATGTCATTATTTTAGACTTTATAAATAATGAGTTGGTGTGTTCACAAAAACCGACATTATAAATTATTCTAATGGCTCTTTTTTTTTTTTTTTTTTTGCAGTATGAATAGTGGTTGTAGTGAACTTATATATGTACTTTCCAACACCTCTATACAGTAACTTAAATAAGGTGAAACTAGTGAACAGAACAGAATGCGAAGTGATTTGTTATCTAGGAAATGTTTTGCTTTGGCCAGAACTGAAATGCTTCTAGATACTTTACTGTTGATATGTTTAATGTGAGATTTCCAGCAAATTTTTTTTTTTTTCATCTATTATCACCCCAAGGAATTTAGTTTCATTTACTCTTTCTATGTTAACACCCTCTATCTGTACCTGTGCTTGAATGTTTATTTTACTGTTCCCAAATATCATAATTTTTGTTTTCTCCAATCCCTGGGTTTTTCCCTGCCCCCAGTGGCTCAGCATTCGCCCCAACGGACTATCAGGCGGAATGCGGGGGTCGGGCTTACCGTCCGTCCCCTCCCCTTTGGGCTTTCCGTTTTCACTGCCCATCCTCCCGATCGGAAATTCCCCTCCGATCTTATCCCGATCGGAATTCCTTATTTTTTAATTTTTTTATTTTATTTATTTATTTATTTATTTATTTTTAAGTTTTTATTATTTATTTATTTAATTTTTTTTTATTTTTTTATTTATTTTTTTTCTTCCCTCCGATCTTAGCTGTAATCGCCCGAGTAGTACTTAATAGTCAGTTTTCTTACCCGGGTCCTGTGCACAAGAATCGCTCGATTTAGCTCCTCGCGAGATCCTGGTCCTCCCACTTGTTTCTCGAGTCTCTGGTCCAGGTATCACTCGCTCAAACCGCTGATAGCAAGCAAGGAGATCAGGGACTGCTGAAATCAGCAGGGTGCACCTTCCCTTCCTTTCGTGCCTCCGCCAAGCGGCCGGAGTGGCGATCCCGGACGAGCCCCCAAGTTTGTGAGATGCAAATGTGAGTGCTCACAATCACGATACTCGAGACAATCTAGAGAAACAAGTATTTTATTTGCAAGTCTGCAGAGTTGGGTGTCTCCCCTGTCGAGACACACCGAGGTCGGAAAAATCCCTTCTTTTTATTCACTTCATTTTACAATTGTTACACCTTTAATTCCTCCCCTTCGGGCTCCTTCCAATTGGAGCACTGAGGTGCACAATCTACCGTCACCGCCCCTGTTGCCTTCCACATCATACAGTAATATTCATTTATTTCATTAGGCTAGCGCAGTACAGAGTAGTTCATGCCCTCCCCTTCTCCTAGCTCTCTGATTATTTTGGCCTTCCTCCCAGTTCTCTGATTATCTTCTAACACTTGTCCTTGGTCTGTCACTATTTGTTCTTACGGGGTTTTTTCTAGCCGAGCACTGTCTGGTCAGTTATTTCTCAGGGTCGTATTGTCGAGTCAGCTATTTCTCAGGATCCTTAGTCTAAATCAATTATCCCTTTTTACCCATCTCTCACAGCAGGATGAATGTGGAGAGCGAGGGGAGAGTGTGGGTAGAGAGAGGGGGAGTGTTGGGAGAGAGAGGTGGTTTTTGGGGAGAAGGGGATGGAGGAGTGTGAGAGAGATGGTGGAAGGATTATGTGGAGAGAGATTGGGGGAATGTGGGGATGGAGAGGGAGTGGAGGTGGGGGAGAGGGGGAGGATGTGGGTGGGTGAGAGAGGAAAATGTAGGGTGAGAGAGAGAGGGGGAGGAATGTGGGGAGAGAGCGAAGGTGGATGGGGAGAGAGGAAAGTGTAGGGAGAGAAAGAGAGGGGGACTGTGGGGAGAGGGGGAGTGGGTGGGGGAGGAGTGTCGGGAGAGCAAGGGGTACAGGGGAAAGAGGGACAGGAGGAGTGTCGGGGAGAGTGGTAGAGGTGTGGGGAGAGAGTGGAGGAATGGGGAGAAAGAAGAGGGGAGATAGAGGGATAGGAGTGAGGAGAGGGCGGTGGAGAATTGGGAGAGATAGTGGGAGTGTGGGCAGAGTGAGCGGGAGGAGTGTGGGCAGAGAGGGGGACGTTCGTGGGGAGAGAGATGGGGAGGAATGTGGGGAGACAGAGGGGGAAGAGCGTGGGGAGTTCGAATGGGAGGAGTGGTGAGTGTGTGGGGAGAAAGAATGAGTGGGGATGGAGAGTGAGAGGAGAGTGGGTAGAGAGGGGCTGTGGAGAGAGAGAGGGAGATGGGTGGGGAGAGAGATTGGAGGAGTGTGGCTGGACAGAGGGGAGTGTGGGTAGAGAGCGGGGAGGAGTGTGTGGAGAGGGGAGGAGGTGGGAAGACAGTGGGTCAGAAAATTGGGGAGAGAGAGGGGGAGAAGTATGGGGAGAGAGAATGGGCGGAGGGGGGGGGGGGGGGGGGGGAGAGGCAGAGAGAGAGTGAGGAATGTTGGGAGAGACGCCTTAAGTGTTACTCCATCACTCGGATGCCGGAGAAAATTATTTACACATTTTAACCACTGCCTATTGAAATGAAAATAACAAATAAATATGTCTGCACCCACCAACGTGGATAGAACAGCAAGATGCAGTGAGAGATGATTACAGATGAGATTAATTCCTGAGAATGTCACTGGTTCTCCAGACCCATCACTGACCACACAGTTGGACCAAAGGGGCTGTTTTGACATCGTATCTCTCTGTGACTCTATGATACTGGGCTGAACTACCTCCCCTGGCAGCTCGTTCCACACACGCACCACCATTTGTGTGAAAAATTATCCCTCTGGTTCCGATTAAATTTGCCCCCTCATCTTAAACCTAGCCACCCTGGTTCTTGCTTCCCCTATTCTGTGCATTTACCAGATCTAATCTTCACATTATTTTGTTCAGCTGTAGAAGATCATCCCTCATCCTTCTGTGCACCAAGGGATATAGTACTAGTCTGCTGAACCTGTCCTTCTAGATCAGGCCCACTGGTCCTGGCAACATCCTCGTAAATCTCTTCTATCACCTTTCCAGATTGACACCATATTTCCTGTATCATGGTGCCCACAACTGAACACGATACTCCAAACGCAGCCTCACGAATAGACAATAGACAATAGGTGCAAAAGGAGGCAATTCGGCCCTTCGAGCCTGTACGCACCGCCATTTAATGTGATCATGGCTGATCATTCTCAATCAGTACCCCGTTCCTGCCTTGTTCCCATACCCCCTGACTCCGCTATCCTTAAAAGCTCTATCCAGCTCTTTCTTGAATGCATTCAGAGAATTGGCCCCCATTGCCTTCTGAGGCAGAGAATTCCACAGATTCACAACTCTCTGACTGAAAAGGTTTTTCCTCATCTCAGTTCTAAATGGCATACCCCTTATTCTTAAACTGTGGCCCCTTGTTCTGGACTCTCCCAACATTGGGAACATGTTTCCTGCCTCTAACGTGTTCAACCCCTTAATAATCTTATACGTTTCGATAAGATCTCCTCTCATCCTTCTACATTCCAACGTCTTACACCAACGTCTTACACAACGGCAACATAACCACTATACACCATGCCCTGACAGAAGACGGCCAATGATACAAAAGCCTTTTTGACCACACTATCAACCTGTCACGCTACATTCAACACACTATGTACCTGTCGTCCTAGATCCCTCTGCTCTACAGTTAATTCAGCTTTCTGCCTCGGTTCCATGTCATCGGTACTGACGTCATCCCTCCACACACCTGAATCCCTCATCCCCCAAAAAACACTTGACACTCAACCCTCCGACACACCTGAACGCCAGCCCCCCCACACATCTGAACCCCAGCCCTCCACACAAGTGACCCCCCCCACCCACATAGCTGACCCCCAGCCCCCCCACACACGATCCCCAGCCTCCCCATACACCTGACCACTTCAGCCCCCCACAAACCTGTCTCCCAGCCCCCCTACACACCTGACCCACTCGCCCCCCCCCCACACCTGACCCACTGCCCCAACACACCTGACCTGAGCCCTCCACACACCAACCTCTCTCAGCTGACCACCACCTCTCCGATGCACCTGAACCCCAGCCCCGCACATACCTGACCCACAGACATCCCAAACACCTGAAACCCAGCCCCGCACAAAGCTGACCCACTGACTCCCCACACACCTGACCTTGAGCCCCCCCCCCCCACACACCTGAATCCCAGCCCCCCACAAAACGCACCCTCAGCCTCCCACACACATCACACCCAGCTCCCAACACACACCTGACCCCCAGGCATCCACACACCTGACCCCCAGCTTCTCACAAAACTGACCTCCAGCCCCCCACACACCTGACCCCCAGACACCTACACACATGACCCCCAGCCCCACACAACTGAAACCCAGCCTCGCACACAGCTGACGCCCAGAATCCCCCACACGCCTGACACCCAGAATCCCCACACACACATGATCCCAGCCCGCACACACATGACTCCCAGTCCCTCCACACACCTGACCCCCTGATTCTCAGACACACACACACACCTCACCTCCAGAGCCCCATATACCTGACCACCAGCCCCCCACATACACCTGAACACATCCCCGCACAATCCTGACCAGAGCCACAAACAGCTGACCCCATCAGCCCCCACCCGCATTGCTGACCCCAGCCCCCCCACGCACTTGAACCCCAGCCCCGCAAACAACTGATCTCCAGTCCGCACACACCTGACACCCTCACCCCTCCAACTCACCTGACTCCCAGCCCCCCACAGACCTGTCGCCCTCAGACACCCACATACCTGACCCATACCCCAACACACCTGACGTCAGCCCTCCACACACCTGAAACCCTCAGTCCCTCACACACCTGAACCCCACCCCTCCGACTCACCTGACCGACAGCCCCGCACACACCTGATCCCAAGCCCCGCACACACCTGACCCCCAGCCCCCCCCACACATCTGAACTCCAGCCCTCCACACACGTGACCCCCTCAGCCCCCACCCACAGAGCGGACCCACAGCCCCCCACACACCCGATCCCCTACCTCCCCACACATCTGACCACTTCAGCCACATACACACCTGAATCTCAGCCTCTCAACACACCTGACCCCCTCAGCTTTCCACACCACTGAACCCCACCCCTCCGATACACCTGAATGCCAGCCCCGCACACACCTGACCCACAGCCCGCCCAAACACCTGAACCACAGCTCCGCACAATGCTGACCCCCTGACTCCCCACACACCTGACCATGAGCTCCTCCCACACACCTTAACCCCAGCCCCCACAAACCGGACCCCCAGCCTCCCACACACATGACATCCAGCTCCCAACACACACCTGACCCCCAGACTTCTACACACCTGACTCCCATACCCTGACAAAACTGACGCCCAGCCCCACACACCTGACCCCCAGACCCCTACACATACACACCTGACCCCAAACCCCCACACACCTGACCCTTAGCCCCTCACATACCTGACCCCCAGCCGCCCAAAACATCTGACACACTGACCCCCCCAACATTTGACCCAAAGCCCAATTACACACCTGCCCCCATCACTCCCCACACACCTGACCTACTGCCCCACACCCTCCGCACATAACTGCACACCAGCCCCCACCCCCCACCCCACCGCCCGCACACCTGACTCCTGGCCCCCCACGCACCTGATAGCCAGCCCCCGCAGACACACCTGACACCAACTCCCACACACACCTCACCCCCATTGCCCCCACACACTTGACCCCCAGACCCCACTCACCTGACCCACTGACCCCCACATACACCCTAAACGAAGCCCCCCACACACCAGAGCAACTGGCGCCCAACCCCCTCACACAGCTGACCTCCAGAGCCCCACTCACCTGAGCCCCAGCCCCCCCACACACACCTGACCTCCTCAGACCCCCACACACCTGAACCCCAGCCCTCCACACACGTGATCCCCTCAGCACCCCCACGCTCATAGCGGACCCCAGCCACCCACACACACGATCCCCAGCCTCCCTACACACCTGACCACTTCAGCCCCCACACACTTGAATCCCACCACCCCTAAACACCTGACCCCCTCAGCCCCCCACACACCTGACCCCCTGCCCCTAACACACCTGACCTCAGCCCTTCACACACCTCACCCCAGACGTCCATACACCTGACCCCCAGACGTCCACATACCTGACCCTCAGCCTCTCACAAAACTGCCCCCCAGCCCCCCACATATCTGACCACCAGACGACTACACACATGACTCCCAGCTCCTCACAAACCTGACCCCCAGCCCCACACACAACTGACCCCCAAACCCCCACATTCCTGACCCCCAGCTCCTCACACACCTGACCCACAGCCGCCCAACACATCTGACCCACTGACCCCCCCCCAACAATGACCCAAATCCCCATTACACACCTGCCTCCCACACACCTGGCACACTGACGCACAGCCCCCGCACATAACTGACCCCCATTCCCCCCACACATTTGACGCCCAGCCCCCACCCACCTGACCCACTGACCCCCACACATCTGACCCCCTGACACCAACACCCCCACAAACCTGCCCCCTGCCCCCCACACACACCCTAACACCAACCCCGCACACACCAGAGCAACTGACGCCCAACGCCCTCGCACACCTGACCTCCAGCTCCCCACACACCTGAATCCCAGCTCAGACACATACACCTGACCCCCTCAGCACCCCACACACATGAACCCCAGCCCCCCACCCAGCTGAAATCCAGCCCCGCGCACACCTGAACAACAGTCCCCACACATCTGAACCACAGCCCTCCACACAAGTGACCCCCCACCCACATAGATGACCCCCAGCGTTCCCCAGCCTCCCCACACACCTGACCACATCAGCCCCCCACAAACCTGACCCCCAGCCCCCTACACACATGGCCCCCTCAACCCTCCACACACCTGACACACTGCTCCAGCATACCTGACCACAGCCCTCCAAGCACCCGAACCCCTCAGCTTTCCACACCCCTGATCCTCTCCCCTCCGATACACCTGAACCCTAGCCCCGCACACACCTGACCCAGAGCCCTCCCAAATACCTGAACCACAGTCCCGCACAAAGCTGACACCCTGACTCACCACACTCCTGACACTGAGCCCACCCCCACACACCTGAACCCCAGCCCCCCACAAACCGGACCACCAGCCTCCCACGCACATCGCACCCAGCTCCCAACACACACCTGACCCCCAGAAGTCCACACACCTGACCACCAGACCCCTACACACATGACCCCCAGCCCCTTACATACCTAACCCCCAGCCCCACACATAACTGATCCCCAAACCGCCACACTCCTGACCCCCAGGCCCTCACCTACCTACCCACAGCCGCCCAACACATCTGACCCACTGACCCCCTCCAACATTTGACCCAAAACCCCATTACACCTACCCCCGGCATAGCTGCCCTCAGCCCCCACACACCTGCCCCCCAGCCCTCCACATTCCTGACCCCAGCCCCCCCCACACACCTGAACTCCAGCCTGCACACACCTGACCCCCTCAGCCCCCCACACATCTGTTCCCCGGCCCCCCACACAGAGGAACCCTCAGCCCCCCACACACCTGAAACCCTCAGACCACCCCCCGCATAGCTGACTGCCCCATCACTCCTATAGACCTGAACCCCAATCCCGCAGACGCCTAGATCCCCACACGCCTGACCCCCTATACTCGCCACACACATGATCACACCCACCCCCACACACATGACTCCCTGTCCCCACACATCTGAACACCGCCGTCCCACATATCTGAACCTCAGCCCACCGCACACCTGACCCCCAGCCCCCCACACACACCTGACCGCAGCCCGCCACAGACCTAACCCTCAGCCTCCCATACACCTGAAACCCAGCACCTCACACACCTGACCCCCAGCCCCCACACACACCTGACCACTCGACCCCCACACAGCTGACGCCCAGGCCCCCACACGCCTGACCCACTAACGCACCACAGACACGACACCAGCCCCACACATATGTCCCCCACTACACCTAATCCCCTGATCCCAGACCCCCACACACCTAACCCCTCGCCCCGACACACCTGACCCCAGCCCCCACACACACCTGACCACTCGACCTCCACACAGCTGACGCCCAGGCCCCCACACGCCTGACCCACTAACGCACCACAGACACGACACCAGCCCCACACATATGTCCCCCACTACACCTAATCCCCTGATCCCAGACCCCCACACACCTAACCCCTCGCCCCGACACACCTGACCCCCAGCCCCAGAACAGATCTGTCAAAGAGCCCCACCACACCTGCCTCATGACACCCAGCCTCACCACATGAAACTCAGTCCCCCCACACACACTTAACACCCCGCGCCCCCGGACACCAGACCCCCAGCCCACCCCATACATCTGACAACCAGACCCCACCACAGACCTGACCACCAGCCCCCCCCACACACCTGACATCCAGCACCTGATACACCTGAACCTCAGCCCCCCCAAACATCGGACCTCCTGACCCCCCATATACAAGACTCCCTGCCCGCAGCCCCCCCCCCAAACCTGACGAACTGACACCAGGCCTCCACACACCTGACAATCTGGAAGGTGTTTGACCTATCCCCCAGCCTTCTCACACACCTGAACTCCTGATCTCCAGCCTCCCCCCACACAACTGACCACCTTGCCACCCAGACCCCCCCAGACGCCTGTTCCCCAGCCTCTCACACACCTGCCCCTTGCTCCCAGCCCCCGCCCCACATCCCTGACCCCCAGCATCCCACACAACTGACTCGCAGCCCACCCACGCAATTCAACCACTGACCCCCAGCCGCCCCACAACCCTGACCTACAGGCCCACTCCCACACGTGACCCCCTGTCATGCAGCCCCGCCAAACACATGACCACCAGCCCCCCAACATGCCTGACCACTTGACTCCTCACACACATGAGCCCAAGGCCCCCACTCACATTACCCCCAGCCCCCCTACAAGCCTGACCCACAGCGCCCTTTTAACCTGAGCCCCCAGCCCCGCCACACACCTGACACCCAACCCCACCAAAAACATGACCCCCAGCCCGCCAAACACCCGACCCCCTGACCCACAGCCCCCCGCACACAACTGACCACCAGCCCTCGAGCCCTAACAAATGACCCCAAAGCCCCCACACACTTGACCCGCTGACCCACAGCTCGTCACATTTGGGCCCACCAGCCCCCCAAACACCTGCCACCCTCCCCCCCACACACTTGCCCCCAGCCTGCCCACACACTTGACACCCAGCCCTCCTACGCACCTGAACCCCAGTCCCGCACACACCTGACCACCCGACCCCGACACAGCTGATGCCCAATTCCCCACACACCTGATCCCCAGCCTGCCACACACCTGACCACGGCCCCCACACACCCGACCCCAATCCCCCCAACCACATGTGACCCCCTGACGCCCCACACTCCTGTGCCCCTGCCCCCACACATCTGACCCCAGCCCTCCCACGCACCTGAACCTCAGCCCCGCGCACACCCGACCACCAGTCCCCCACACACGTGACCAGCCGACCCCCACACACCTGACCCCTTGACCTCTAACCCCACCTGACACCCAGCCAACCAGGTACATGACCTCCAGCTCCGCCACACACCTGACCTCTACCACCCCCACACACCTGACCCACTGAACCCCAGCCGCTCTACACACCTGACACCCTTGCCCGAAGCCCCCCCCAGACCCAACCCCCTCTACAATCCTGACCACCAGGCACCTCCTCACATCCCTGATTCCGAGGACACCACACACACACCTGACCCACTGAGTCCCGGACCGCTACATACCGGACCCCCATCCCATCACACACCTGAACCCATGATCCCACCTTCCCCCTCACACATCTGAACCCATGATCCCCCCTTCCCCCCACACACCTGACACCCAGCGCCGCACACACCTAACCCCTTGCCCACTCAAACACCTGAACCCCAGTCCGCCACACACCTGACCCCCAGCCCTCCAACATACCTGCCCCAGCCTGCCACACCTGACCCCCCCCCAGCCCCCCACAAAATTGAAACCCACCCCCCACACATCGGAACTTCAGCCCCTCACACACCTGACCTCCAGCGCCTCCACTGACTCACCACACACACGAAAGCAGCCCCGCACATACATGATCCGCAGTAACCACAGACACCTGACCCCCTGATCCCAGACAGTCACACACCTGACCGCTCGCCCCACACACCTGACCCCTCGCCTCCCACACACCGGACCCCCAGCCCCACAACAGACCTGTCACCCAGCCCCACCACACAAGCGACGCCCAGCCCTCCCGCGAAACGAACCCTAAACCCCACCAAACACCAGACACCCAGCCCCCCTACACACATTTCACCCCAGACCCCACACACCTGACCTGCATCCCCAAAATAACTGACCCACAGCCCACCCACACAACTGACCTCCAAACCCCCCCTACACACCTGACCCCAAGCTCCCCACACACCCGACCCCCCAACCCCGCAGACACCTGACACTCAGCCCTCCACTCACCTGACCCCCAACTCCCGACACATCTGACCCGTCAGCCCCCAATACGCACGACCACCAGCCCTGCCACACACCTGACACCTAACCCTCCGCCACACACCTGACCACGGCCCCCCACATACCCGACCCGCACCCCCGCACACACGTGACGCCACACACACACCTGGGCCACAGCAACCCACAGACCTGAACAACTGACCCCTGCCGCCCAACACACCTGACCAACAACCCAGTATACACCTGACCACTAGCCCCCCCACACACATCTGACCCCCCACCCCCCACACATACCTGACCCCCCAGCCCCCCCACAAACCTGACCCACGCCCCCCACGCACTTGACCCCCAGCCCCCTCACACACCTGACCCCCAGACCCCACACACCTGACACCCAACCCTCCCACACACCTGAAACACGGCCCCGCGCACACATGACCACCCGACCGCCACACAGCTGACGCCCAAACCCCCGCACACCTGAACCCCAGCCTGCCACACACCTGACCACTGACCCCACACACCCGACCTCCACCCCCACCAAATGTGACCCCCTGACGCCCCACACACCTGGGCCTCAGCACACTACATACCTGACCCCTTGACACCCAGCCCCTTCACACACCTGACCACCTTCCCCCCAAACACCCGACACCCAGCCACCCAAATACACGACCTCCAGCCCCGCCACACACCTGACTCCTAGCTCCCCCACACACCTGACCCACTGACCCCAGCCCCACAACACACCTAACCCCCAGCCCGCCACACTGCTGAAACCCAACGCCCCACACACCTGACCTACAGCCCCCCCTACATACCTGAAATCCAACCCCTCACACACCTGAACCCCAGCCCCCCTCACACCTGAACCTAAGCCCCTACACACACATCTGAACCCAACCCACCGCACACCTGACTCCCAGCCTCCAGCCCCGCACGCACACCTGAACCACAGCCCGCCACACACCTGACCCCCAGCCCTCCCACACCTGAACCACAGCCCCTCACACACCTCAACTCCAGCCCCCCATATACCTGACCACCCGATCCCCACACAGCTGACGCCCAGCGCCCCACACGCCGGACCCACTAACGCACCACACTCACGACACCATTCGCCCACAATCATGACCCCGCAGTAACCCCAGACATCTGACCCCCCTCATCCCAGACACCCACAAACCAAACCTCTCACCCCGACACACCTGACACCCAGCCCCAGAACAGATCTGTCACCGAGCCCCAGCAAACACGTGCCCCGTGACACCCAGCCTCACCACACAACTGAAACCCAGCCCCCTCACACACCTAACCCCCAGCGTCCCCGGACACCAAAGCCCCAGCCGACCCCACACATCTGACAACCCCCCCACAGACATGAACACCAGCCCCCCCACATACCTGACATGTATCTCCCCACATCCTGAACCCCAGCCCTCCCACACATCGGACCTCCTGACCCCCGCCAACAATCCCAGACTCCCTGCCCGCAGCCCCCACAACCTGTCCAACTGATATCAGCCCTCGACACACCTGACACCCTGACAGGTGTTTGTCCTGTCACCCAGCACCCTCACACACCTGAATCCCTGAAACCTAGCCTCCAAACCGCCACACACCTGACCACCTTGACACCCAGCCCCCAGACACATGTTCCCTAGCCTCTCACACACCTGACACCTTGCCCCCCAGCCCCCCCACACTCCTGACCCCCAGCCCTCCCACATACCTGACCCCCAGCCTGCCACACACCTTAACCCCCTTACAAACCTAACCCCCAGCCCCCCCAAACTCCTGCCCCCAGCCCTCCCACATACCTGACCCCCAGCCGGCCACACACCTGAACCCAAGCCGCTCACACAACTGACCATAGCTCCTCACACACCTGACGCCCAGCCCCCCACACGTATGACTCACTGACTCACCACACACACGAAAGCAACCCCGCACACACATGATCCCCATTAACCCCAGACACCTGACCCCCTGACCCGACACCCACATACCTGAGCACTCGCCCCCACACACCTGCCCACCAGCGGCCCAACACACCTGTCCCCCAGGCCCCCCCACATACGTGACACCCAGCCTACCCACAAAACGAATCACCCGCCCCACCAAACACCTGACAACCAGCCCCGCTGCACATACTTCACCCCCAGACCCCACACTCCTGACCTGCATCCCCAAAATACCTGACCCACAGCCCATCCACACACCTGACCTCCAAAACCCCCACACAACTGACGCCAAGCCCCCCACACACCTGACCCCCAACCCCCCACACACTTGACACCCTGACCCCCACTCACCTAACCCCCAGACCTCCACACATCTGACCCCTCAGCCTCCAACACGCATGAGCCCCAGCCCTGCCACACACCTGACACCCAATCCTCCCCCACACACCTGACCACGGCCCCCCCACATACCTGACCCCACCCCCCCACACACGACCCCCTGACGCCCCACACACCTGGGCCACAGCACCTCACACACCTGAACAACTGACCTCTGCGCCCCCACACACCTGACCAACAACCCCGTACACACCTGACCCTTCAGCCCCCCCACAGAGACCTGACACACACCCCGCCAAACACCTGACCCCAGCCCCCCACACACCTGACACCCAGCCCACCCACACAATTGACGCCCAGCCCCCCCCCACACACATGACCCCCAGCCCTCCCACACACCTGACCCCCAGCCCTCCCACACACCTGACCCCCAGCCCTCCCATGCGCCTCAACCCCAGCCCCGCGCACACCTGACCACCCTGACCGACACACAGCTGACGCCCAACCCCCCACACACCTGAAACCTATCCAGCCACACACCTGATCATGGCCCCCCAAACACCAGACCCCCACACAACTGGGCCCCAGCACCCGACACACCTGACACCCAGGCCCCCACACAACCGACACCCAGCCACCGAGATTCATGACCTCCAGCCCCGCCACACACCTGACACCCAGCCCCCCACACACCCGACACCCAGCCACCCACACAACTGACCCCCAGCCCCCTACACACCCGACACCCAGCCACCCAGATACATGACCTCCAGCCCCGCTACACACCTGAATCCTAGCCCCCCCACACACCTGACCCACTGAGCCCTAGCCCCCGCCGACACACCTTCCCCCTGTCTCAGGCCCCCCCAGACACCTGACACCCATCCCCTGCACACCCCTCCCCAGCCCCCCTACAATCCTGACCTCCAGGCACCCTCCACAACCCTGACCCCGAGCCACCCACACACCCCTGACCCCCTGAGCACCAGACCCCAACATATATGACCCCCATCCCCACACATTGTTGAACCCCTGATCCCCAACCTCCCCCACACACCTGACAACCAGTCCCACCACACACCTAACCCCCATCCCTCCACACACCTGAACCCCAGCCCATCACACACCTGACCCCCAGCCCCGCACCCCCCCCACACACCTAACCACCAGCCCTCCCACACATCTGAAACCCAGCCGCTCACACACCTGAAACACAGCTCCCCACACACCTGAACCCCAGCCCCCCACACACCTGACTCCCAGCCCCTCACACGCCTGACACCCAGCCTCCCCACACACCTAACCCCCTGCCTGCCACACACCTGACCCCCAGCCCCCAGTCGCCCACACACCTGACCCCCAGCCCTCCCACTCACATGACCCCCAGCCCCCCACACACCTGAAACCAAGCCCCCCCACACACTTGACACCCATGTGTCCCCCACACACCTGACACCCATTTCCCCCACACACCTACACCTAGCCATCCACACACTTGATCCCCAGCCCCTCACACACTTGACCGCCAGCCCCGCACCCCCCCCACACACCTAACCACCAGCCCTCCAACACACCTGAAACACAGCTCCCCACACACCTTACACCCAGCTCCCCACACACCTGACTCCCAGCCCCTCACACGGCTGACCCCCAGACTCTCGCACAACCCTGAACCCCTGCCTGCCACACACCTGACCCCCAGCCCACAGCCGCCCACGCAACTGACCCAAAGCCCTCCCACCCACATGACCCCCAGCCCCCCAAACACCTGAAACCCAGCCCGCCCACACACTTGACCCCAGCCCCCCACACACTTGACTCCCAGCCCCCCCCCCACATACCTGTCAACCAGCACACCACAGGTGGAACCCCCAGCCCTCCCGCACACCTAACCCCCGGCCCCCCACACACCTGAAACCAAGCCCCTCCAAAAAAAAGCTGACCTCCCGACCCCCAAGCAGCTGGCGTCTGACTCACCACACACACGAAACGAGCCCCTCACATACATGACGCCTGACCCCTGATCCCAGATACGCCCACACCTGACCCCCCGCCCCCACACACCTAACCCCTCGCCCCCACACACCTGATCCCCAGCCCCACAACACACCTGACACCGAGCCCCACCACACACCCGTCCCCTGACACACAGCCTCACCACACATCTGAAACCAGCCCCCCGACACACCTAACCCCAGCGCCCCCGGACACCTGATCCCCAGCCCAACCCACACATCTGACATCCTGCCCCCCACTCACCTGAACACCAGCCCCGCACACATCGGACCCCTTGACACTCCTACACATCAGGCCCCCTGCCCCCAGTCACCCAAACCCTGACCAACTGACACCCAGACCTCCACACATCTGACAACCTGATCCCCCAAACAACTGTCCCCCAGCCCCCTCACACACCTGAACCCCTGATCCCCAGCCCCCACCACACACCTGACGACCTTGTCATCCAGACCTCCACACACCTGTTCCCCAGCCCCCACACACATCTGAACAACTGATCCCAGACCCCCACACACCTGACCCACAGCTCCTCCACACACCTGACCCCCAGCCCCCCCCCACACATCGGACCCACAGCCTGCCACCCACCTGAATGCCAGTCCCCCACACACCTGACCCTCAGCCCCCCCAAACACCTGACACCCAGCCCCTCAAACACCTTACCCCCAGCCCCTAGCCCCCCCACACACCTGACCCCAGCCCTTCCACACACCTGACCCCCAGCACCCCCACATACCTGACCCCCAGCCCCCATATACCTGACCCACAGCCCCGCCATACACCTGACCCCCAGCCGCCCACATATCTGACCCCCAAACTGCCACCCACCTGAACGCCAGCCCCCCACACACCTGACCTCCAGCAACACCACAAACCTGTACCCCAACCCCCACACACCTGACCCCCCAGCCCCCGCACACAACTAACACCCAGCCTCCCCACAAAACTGACCCCCAGCCCTCAACACAAACCTGAACCCCAGCCCCGCACGAACCTGACCTCCAGCCCCCTGCATACCTGAGCCCCAGCCCCCCACAAACTTGATCCCCAGACCCCCACACACCTGATCCCCAGCACCACACACGCCTGAAAACCAGCCCCCCCCACATACCTGACTCCCAGCCCCCACGCACCAGACATTCTGTCCCCCCAAATACACCTGACCCATAGCCTCCACACACAAATCGGCTCCAGCTCCCCACAGACCTGAACCATAATCTCCCGACTTACTTGACCCATGATCCCCGGTACCCACACACACATGATCCCCCAGCCTCCCACACACGTGCCCCCACCCCTCACACTCCGGAACCACAGCCCCCCCAAACAAACCTGATCCCCATCCCCCCACACACATCTCCCACAGCCCACCCACACACCTGACCCTCAGTGCCCGACACAACTGACCCCCAGACCCCCCACACAATTGAACCCCTAGCCCCCAGCAGCTCACACCCCTGATCTTCAGCCCCCACACAAATGGCTCCTACCACCCATACACGTGACCCCCTGATATACAGCCCCCCACACACATGACGCCTGCCCCACACACACATGACCCCCGCCACGCCATACACAACCACGACACCCAACCCGTCCCCCACACATGACCACCAGCCTCCCGATATACCTAAACCGCAGCCCCCACCACACACCTGACACCAAGATACCCATGCACCTGACACCCAGACACCCACGCACCTGGCCCTCAGCCCCCCCACATACCTGACCCCAAGCCCCGCAGATACCTGACCCCCAGCACCCCACACACCTGAACACCAGCCCCCACACACACACATGACCCCTTGACCCCCAAGCCCCCCACACACGTGAACTACAGACCCAACCACACACCTGACCCCCCAGCCACCCCACACACCTGGCCCTCAGCCCCCCCACATACCTGACCCCAAGCCCCGCAGATACCTGACCCTCAGCCCGACCACAACCTGAACCTCAGCCCACCTACACACCTAACCCCCAGCCCCCATACCCCTGACCAACAGCCACCCAAGCCCCCACACACCGGAGCAACTGAGGCCCAAGCGCTTCACACACCTGACCAACCCCACGCATCTAACCCCCTCACCACCAGTACCTCACACACCCTCAGCGCAGCCCCATCACACACCTGACCCTCAGCCCCCCCCACGCATTTGACTCTCAACCACCCCCACAAACCTGACCCCAAGCCCCTACAACCCACCTGACCCACAGCCCCCCATACAACTCACTCGCAGCCCCCCCACGCACCTGAACCCCAGCCCCACACACAGCTGCCCACAGACCCCACACACATGACACCCTGCCCCCGCACACCAGATTCCTTGACGCCCAGCCTACCCCTCACACGAGACCCACTGACACCCAGCCTCCGCACATTCCTGACCCCCAGCTCCCCACAAACCTGACCCCCAGCCCCCCACACACCTGACCCCCAGCCCCTCCATCATCTGACCCACAGCCCCATCACACACCTGACCCCCCACACCCCCCACACACCTGACCCTCTGACCCCAGCACACACCGAACCCCTAGCCCCCCACACACACCTGACCCCCAGCACCCCACACACCTGACCCTCAACACCCCCCATACGCCAGCCCCCAGCCCCCACACACATGACCCCCAACCACCGAACACACGGAACCCCGTCCCCCCCACATACCTGAGCACCAGCAATCCCCAACACACAAGAGCCACAGCCCCCTCCCCACACACAAATGCAACCGAGGCCCCCCACACACTTGATCCCCTGACCCACAGCCCCGCACACACACCTGACCCCCAACCTCCCCAAAAAACCTGACCCCTTGATCCCAAGCCCCCCACAAAACTGCCCCCCACCCCTACAACACACCTGACCCCCACCCCCACACATCACACCTGATCCCCACCCCCACAACACACCTGACACCCAGCCCCAACACACAACTGACCTACTGACCCCAGCCCCCCGCATACCTGACACCCTGATCCCCGCACACACCTGAACGCAGCCCCCCCACGTAGGTGACCCCCAGCCCCCACATACACGTGACCATCCAATACCCCACACAGCTGATCCACAGCACCATATCACACACACCTGACCCCCTGACCCGAGCACACGTCTGACACCCAACCCCCCACATACGTGACCCACAGCCCCCTCCACATACCGGAACCCCAGCGCCCATACAAACTTGACCCCCAACCCCCACACCGCTGACCTAGTGCTCCCCACACATCTGTCTCCCAGGCCCCGATTCACCTGACCCAGAGCACCCCACACACCTGACACCCAGCCCGGCACACACCTGACCCCCAGGCCCCCAGGCCCCCATTCACCTGACCCCTTGACCCACACACATCTGACAAGCAGCCCCCTCACACACCTGAACCCCTGACCCCTAGCCCCCCACACGTGATCCCCAGAACCCCACACAACTGCCCCGCAGCCCACCCATACATAGGAACCCCTGACCCCCAGCCGCCCCACACCTCTGACCTACAGCCCCCTCACACACGTGACCCCCTGTCACCCAGCCCCCCCAAACACATGACCTCCAGCCCCCCAACACGCCTGACCTCCTGACTCCCCACACAAATGACCACCAGCCTCCGACTCACATGACCCCCAGCCCCCCAACAAGCCTGACCCCCATCTCCCATAAACCTGAGCCTCCAGCCCCGCCACACACCTGACACCCAACCCCCCCAAACACCTGAACCCAGCCCGCCACCCATCTGATCGCCAGCCCTCCAGGCAGACCCCCAAACAAATGACCCCAGACCCCCACACACCTGACACCCAGACCCACCGCACGTCACATTTCGAACCCCCAGCACCCCCACACACCTGACCCCTTGCCCCCCTCACACCTGGCCCCATGCCCCTCACACACTTGACCCCCAGTCCTCCCACGCACCTGACCCCCAGCCCTTCCACACACCAGAACCTCAGCACCGCGCACATCTGACCACCCGACCCCGACACAGTTGACGCCCAAACCCCCACACACCTGATCCCCAGCGTTCCACACACCTGACCACGGCCCCACACACACCACCCCACCCCCCCCCGCCACACGTTACCCCCTGATGCCCCACACATCTGGGCCCCAGCACCCCACACACCTGGCCCCTTGACCCCAGCCCCCGCACACACTTCTCCACCTGCCCCCACACACCTGACCCCCAGCCCTCCAACGCACCTGAACCCCAGGCCCGCGCACACCTGACTACCCGACCCCCACGTACCTGACCACCCGACCCCCACACACCTGACCCCTTGTCCTCCAGCCTCCACACGCACCTGACATTCAGCCACCCAGATATATGACCTCCTGCCCCGCCGCTCACCTGACTCCTAGTCCCCCCACACACATGACCCACTGAGCCCCAGCCCTCTTACACACCTGACCCCTTGCCCCAAGCCCCCCCATACACCTGACACCCATCCCCCACACACCGCTCCCCCAGCCCCCCTACAATCCTGACCTCCAGGCACCTCCCCACAACCCTGACCCTGAGTCCCCAACACACACCTGACACCCAGCCCCCCCACACACCTGACCCCCAGCCCGCCACACACCTGAAACCGAACCCCCCACCCACCTGACCCCCAGGCTTCCCACACACCTGAACCCCTGATTCCCAGCCTCCCCCCACACACCTGACCACCCTGTCACCCAGTCTCCCAGACACCTGTTCCCCAGCCCCTCACACAACTGACTCCTTGCCCCCAGCCCCGCCACAAACCTGACCCCCAGCCCTCCCACACGCCTGACCCCCAGCCTGCCACACACTTGAACCCCAGCCCCTCACACACCTGAACCCCAGACCCACACACACCTGAAACCCACCCCACACACATCTTCCACCCAGCCCCTCACACACCTGACCCCCAGCGCCCCCCAAGCACCTGACTTCCCGACACCCACGCAGCTGACGACCAGCCCCACACACGCCTGACCCACTGACTCACCACACACACTGACCCACTGACTCACCACACACCACACTAGTAACCCCAGATACCTGACCCCCTGATCCCAGACACCCACCCACCTGACCCCTTGCCCCCACACACCTGACCCCTCGCCCCCAGACACCTGACTCCCCAGCCCCACGGCAGATCTGACCTCCAGCTCCACCACACACCTGCCCCCTGACACCCAGCCTCATGACAGACCTGAAACCCAGCACCCCACAGACCTGACCCCCAACCCCCCCACACACCTGACCATCAGCCCCCCCACACACCTGGCCCTCAGCCCCTTCCCCACACACGTGACGCCCAGCCCACCCACAAAACGAACCACCAGCCCCACCAAACACCTGACTCCCAGCCACCCTATACACACTTCACCCCCAGACCCCACACACCTGAACTGCATCCTCAAAACACCTGACCGACAGCCCACCCACACACCTGACCTCCAAAACCCCCAAACACCTGAACGCAAGCCCCCCACACACCTGCTCCCAGCCTCCAACACACATGACCCCCAGTCCTGCCACACACCTGATACCCAACCCTCCCCCACACACCTGACCACGGCACTCCCACATACACGACCCGCACCCGCCCCCCCCCCCCACACACCTGACCCCTTGAAGCCCCACACACCGAGGACAAAGCACCTCACACACCTGAACAACTGAGCCCTGCGCCCCCACACACCTCACCAACAACCCCGTACACATCTGACCCCACGCCCCCACACACCTGACCCCAAACCCCCCCCCCACACACCTGATCTTCACCTGACCCCTAGCCCTCCCACGCACCGGAACCCCAGCCCCGTGCACACCTGACCATCCGACCGCCACACAGCTGACGCCCAACCGCTTACACACCTGAACCCCAGCCTGCCACGCACCTGACCCCTGCCACCCCCCACACACGACCCCAACCCCCCACCAAATGTGAACCCCTGACGACCCACACACTTGGGCCCCGGCAACCTAAATATGTGACCCCTTGACCCCCAGCCCCCGCACACACCTGATCACATTCCCCCCACACACCCGATACCCAGCCACCCAGATACATGACCTTCAGCCCCGCCACACACCTCTCCTAACCCCCCCCACACACCTGACCCACTGAACACCAGAACCCAACATACCTGACCCCATCCCCTCACACATCTGAACCTCTGATCACCAGCCTCCCCCACACACCCGACACCCAGCCCCCCACACATCTGACTCCCAGCCCTGCACACACCTGCACCCCAGCCCCTCACACACCTGACCCCCAGCCACACGCACCACACACCTGACCCACAGTCCCCACACACCTGACTCGCAGCCCCTCACACGCCTGACCCCAAGCCCCCCATAAACCTGAGCCACCGGCCCCGCCACACACCTGACAACCAACCCCCCCAACCACCTGACGCCCAGCCCGCCACACACCCGACCCCCTGACCCACAGTCCCCGCACACACCTGACCACCAGCCCTCCAGGCAGCCCCCCAAACAAATGACCCCAGACCACCCAAATACCTGACCCCCTGACCCACAGCACGTCACATTTCGAACCACCAGCCCCCCCCCACACACACTTGACCACCAGCCTCCCCACTCACCTGACCCCTAGCCCTCCCACGCACCTGGGCCCCAGCCCCGCGCACACCTGACCACCCGACCCGACAGAGCTGAAGGCCAACTCTCCACACACCTGAACCCCAGCCTGCCACACACCTGACCACGGCCCCCCACACAACCGACCCTCACCCCCCCACCACACATGACCTCCTGACACCCACACACCTGACCCCCAGCGCCTCACACACCTGAATCTCAACACCCCCCACAAAAGAGACCCCACCCCCCACACATATGATTCCCAGCGCCCCACACACCTGACCCTCAGCGCCCCACACACCTGCCCCACTGACCCGTAACCCCCAAAAACACCTGACACCCAGTAACCCACACTCATACGTCCCCCAGTCCCCCGCACACCTGATCCTCTCAGCCCCTCATAAGCCTAAACCCAGCCCCCTACACACCTGACCGCCAGCCCGCCACACATTTCCCTCAGTCCCCCCACACACCTGACCCCCAGCCCCCCCACACACCTAACCCCCAGCACCCGCACACAACTGACCTCCAGCCACACCACAACACCTATCCTCCAGCCCCCACACACCTGACCCTCAGCCCCCCACTCACCTGACCCACTGACCCACAGCCCCCGCACACTACTAACCCCCAACCTCCCCACAAAACTGACCCCCAACCAACAACCCCAACACAAACCTGACCCCCAGCCCCGCACAAACCTGACTTGCAGCCCCCTGCATACCTGAGCCCCAGCTCCCCACACACTCGACCCCCAGACCCCCACACACCTGATCCCCAGCCCCCCACACACCTGACCTCCAGACCCCACATACATGACTCCCAGCCCCCACGCACCAGACATCCAGTCCGCCCAAATACACCTGACCCACAGCCCCCACACACACCTCACCTCCAGCTCCCCGAATACCTGAACCCCAATCTCCCTACACACTTGCCCCAAACCCCCCACTCACCTGACCAACTGACCACCCACACACCTGATCCGCAAGTCCGCCACAGACCTGACCCCTTGGCCACCCATATACCCGAGTCCCAGTCCCCCACACACCTGACCCCAGATCCCCAGTACCCACACTGTAGGAAACTAAGTAGTGGGGGGGAGGGGTTAACAAATTGTGAATATGAAGATGAGGTAAAAGGGAATACAGGAGATATTGCAAAAGACTCTCGGAAGAATGGGAACAGAAGTTCTAGAGCGGAAAAGAAATTAAGGGCAGGGCCAATTGTGAACGATGTGAGAGGGGAGGTAAATACAGAAGTTAAAGTGTTGTACTTAAATGCGCGTAGTATAAAAAATAAAGTGGATGAGCTTGAGGCTCAGTTAGTCATGGGCAAGTATGATGTTGTAGGGATCACTGAGACATGGCTACAAGAGGACCAGGGCTGGGAACTGAATATTCAGGGGTACACAACGTATAGAAAAGACAGACAGGTGGGCAGAGGGGGTGGGGTTGCTCTGATGGTAAGGAATGATATTCATTCCCTTGCAAGGGGTGACATAGAATCAGGAGATGTTGAATCAGTATGGATAGAAATGAGAAATTGTAAGGGTAAAAAGACCCTAATGGGAGTTATCTATAGGCCCCCAAACAGTAGCCTCGACATAGGGTGCAAGTTGAATCAGGAGATAAAATTGGCGTGTCAAAAATGTAATGCTACGGTGGTTATGGGAGATTTCAACATGCAGGTAGACTGGGAAAATCAGGTTGGAAATGGACCCCAGGAAAGAGAGTTTGTAGAGTGCCTTCGAGATGGATTCTTAGAACAGCTTGTACTGGAGCCTACCAGGGAGAAGGCAATTCTGGATTTAGTGTTGTGTAATGATCCTGATCTGATAAGGGGACTAGAGGTAAAAGAGCCATTAGGAGGCAGTGATCACAACATGATAAGTTTTACTCTGCAAATGGAAAGGCAGAAGGGAAAATCGGAAGTGTCGGTATGACAGTATAGCAAAGGGGATTACAGAGGCATGAGGCAGGAGCTGGCCAAAATTGATTGGAAGGAGGCCCTAGCAGGGAAGACGGTAGAACAGCAATGGCAGGTATTCCTGGGAATAATGCAGAGGTTGCAGGATCAATTTATTCCAAAGAGGTGGAAAGACTCTAAGGGGAGTAAGAGACACCTGTGGCTGACAAGGGAAGTCAGGGACAGCATAAAAATTAAGGAGAGGAAGTATAACATAGCAAAGAAGAGTGGGAAGACAGAGGATTGGGACTCTTTTAAAGAGCAACAAAAGTTAACTAAAAAGGCAATACGGGGAGAAAAGATGAGGTACGAGGGTAAACTAGCCAATAATATAAAGGAGGATAGCAAAAAAAATTTTAGGTACGTGAAGAGGAAAAAAATAGTCAAGGCAAATGTGGGTCCCTTGAAGACAGAAGCAGGGGAATTTATTATGGGGAACAAAGAAATGGCAGACGAGTTAAACCGTTACTTTGGATCTGTCTTCACTGAGGAAGATACACACAATCTCCCAAATGTTCTAGGGGCCGGAGAAACTAGGGTGATGGAGGAACTGAAGGAAATCCACATTAGGCAAGAAATGGTTTTGGGTAGACTGATGGGACTGAAGGCTGATAAATCCCCAGGGCCTGATGGTCTGCATCCCAGAGTACTTAAGGAGGTGGCTCTAGAAATAGTGGAAGCATTGGAGATCATTTTTCAATGTTCTATAGATTCAGGATCAGTTCCTGTGGATTGGAGGATAGCAAATGTTATCCCACTTTTTAAGAAAGGAGGGGGAGAGAAAGCGGGTAATTATAGACCAGTTAGTCTGACATCAGTGGTGGGGAAGATGCTGGAGTCAATTATAAAAGACGAAATTGCTGAGCATTTGGATAGCAGTAACGGGATCATTCCGAGTCAGCATGGATTTACGAAGAGGAAATCATGCTTGACAAATCTACTGGAATTTTTTGAGGATGTAACTAGGAAAATTGACAAGGGAGAGTCAGTGGATGTGGTGTACCTAGATTTCAGAAAGCCTTCGACAAGGTCCCACATAGGAGATTAGTGTTCAAAATTAGGGCACATGGTATTGGGGGTAGGGTACTGACATGGATAGAAAATTGGTTGACAGACAGAAAGCAAAGAGTGGGGATAAATGGGTCCCTTTCGGAATGGCAGGCAGTGACCAGTGGGGTACCGCAAGGTTCGGTGCTGGGACCCCAGCTATTTACGATATACATTAATGACTTAGACGAAGGGATTAAAAGTACCATTAGCAAATTTGCAGATGATACTAAGTTGGGGGGTAGTGTGAATTGTGAGGAAGATGCAATAAGGCTGCAGGGTGACTTGGACAGGTTGTGTGAGTGGGCGGATACATGGCAGATGCAGTTTAATGTTGATAAGTGTGAGGTTATTCACTTTGGAAGTAAGAATAGAAAGGCAGATTATTATCTGAATGGTGTCAAGTTAGGAGGAGGGGGAGTTCAACGAGATCTGGGTGTCCTAGTGCATCAGTCAATGAAAGGAAGCATGCAGGTACAGCAGGCAGTGAAGAAAGCCAATGGAATGTTGGCCTTCGTAACAAGAGGAGTTGAGTATAGGAGCAAAGAGGTCCTTCTACAGTTGTACCGGGCCCTGGTGAGACCGCACCTGGAGTACTGTGTGCAGTTTTGGTCTCCAAATTTGAGGAAGGATATTCTTGCTATGGAGGGCGTGCAGCGTAGGTTCACTAGGTTAATTCCCGGAATGGCGGGACTGTCGTATGTTGAAAGGCTGGAGCGATTGGGCTTGTATACACTGGAATTTAGAAGGATGAGGGGGGATCTTATTGAAACATATAAGATAATTAGGGGATTGGACACATTAGAGGCAGATAACATGTTCCCAATGTTGGGGGAGTCCAGAACAAGGGGCCACAGTTTAAGAATAAGGGGTAGGCCATTTAGAACGGAGATGAGGAAGAACTTTTTCAGTCAGAGGGTTGTGAAGGTGTGGAATTCTCTGCCTCAGAAGGCAGTGGAGGCCAGTTCGTTGGATGCTTTCAAGAGAGAGCTGGATAGAGCTCTTAAGGATAGCGGAGTGAGGGGGTATGGGGAGAAGGCAGGAACGGGGTACTGATTGAGAGTGATCAGCCATGATCGCATTGAATGGCGGTGCTGGCTCGAAGGGCTGAATGGCCTACTCCTGCACCTATTGTCTATTGTCTATTGTCTATTGTTCATTGGTCAAGGAGTGGTGGTCTGTCTCAGGGATTGGTGCTGCGCTCATTGTTGTTTGTCATCTGTGTCAATGAGTTCCCTGAGAATGTAACGGACTAATGTAAAAGTTTGCAGTTGACACTAAAGTAGGCGGTATCACAGGCATTGAAAATGGTTGGCAAGGATTAAGTAGGAACTTTTTCAAATTGGAAAGTCGCCTGAGAAATTTCAAATAGTGTTTCTTGCAGATGTGTGAGATTTTAAATTAGGGAAGACAAGCCAGGGCATGATCTTCACCGTGAATGGTAGTTAGCTGGGTAGTGTTGGAGAGCAGAGGGATCTCAGAATAAAAGTACATTGTTGTAAGAAAAGGGACGTAACAGGGGGATAGGGTGGTGGAGAAGGTTTTTTTTGGCGCACTGTCTCCATCAGCCAGTGAATAAAATGTAAAAGTTAGAAAGTTATGTTCAGATAGACAAGACGTTGGTGAGGACGCACTTGGAGTAACGTGTATAATCTTACGTCACCATGTTTAGGAAATGTGCCACATGTGCAAAGAGTGAAGAAAATATTTTCCAACACGTTGCCAGAAAACAAGGGTCGGAGCTACAGGGAAATGTTGGGCTCGCCAGGACTTTATTCCATTGAGCGCAGCAGGCAGTGCAGTGACCTCATAGAGGTGGATAGTGCCATAGGTAGCGTCATAATGGGAACACTAAGACATTTGGACAGGTACATGAGGGGAATGGTTTAGAGGGAGATGATCCATATGCCGGCAAATGGGAATAGTTCAGATGAACTAAAATGCACCATCCCTCCCCATGAAACACGGCAACCTTTGTCTCAAAATTTGCGCCAGGTACAGCACTAACAGACAAACTGCTTTTAAATGGCCCTTGGATATTTTATTACCACTGAACTCTAACCTTGAAATCAAGGAAATTAAACATCGATAGATGTCCACTCTTCTCAAAGATGCAGATTAAGCAGAAAACATTATAATTGCCTGCAACATGCATTGGTGATTTTTAATAACAGTCCCTGATCATTGAAGTGTTTATTTCAGTTTCTACGAGTGGCAGGTTTGAACTGCATGATGGAAGATATGCTCTTGATAAATGTGACATAAATATGACTTGATAAATAAGCACATAAATGAAGTCTGTGTGTGTGGCAGCTTTCTATGTGCCGCTGTGTGGACTGCCCAGATGGATGAGTTGGTCACTTACTCTCAGACCGACCTTACTGTCTGGTCTGTGGGTTTGAATTCACATCAACCTGTCAGCTGGTCTGAAGTGGTTCACCACAAAATGAACTGCAGATTGAACAGAGCCACAGCTAATGTTCACCGGCTGGAACTAATATTCCCCACTGGGCGAAGTACACAGCACATTTAACCAACTCCCCCTTTCTCATATCTGAAGCTGCATTTTAATTTTCAGCATTATGTGTTATTCTTTCAAGTGTATGCCGGAGAGAGTTAATTCGCATTTCTAACCTGTGTTAATTAAGAAGAAAATAACAAGTTAACGTATCTTAAGCTGCCGTGTTTACCAGCGCGGATAGAGCAGCAAGATGGAATTAGTGCTCATTAAAGTTTAGATTAGTTATGGATATTGAACCTGCGTTAACCCTTTAGAGTCGAACATTTGAATTAAAAAGAAGGGATTCTTTGAGATGTGGGAAAAATGGATCGTTTATTTGAGCCATGACACGAACTAGATCAATGCAAAGCTAGATATTGGAAGATTGTGTTATATAGAACGAGATGGTATGTTTGTGCGAATATTGAAATATCTCCAGATAACCAATCATTGTTACTTTTTTATATTTTATTTGGTAAGTGTACCACACTGTCGTATTCAAACGTGTTTATTTATTTATCTATTTCGTTTATTTATTTATTTCTGATGTTTTTCTTATTTTATTTTATTTATTTCGATGGTGTTGTACTGTTTTGTATATATCTCTGTGAAAAATCAATAAAAACTGAAGAGAAAAAAAGAAAGGATTCTTTATTTTACATCGTATCAAATGTAAAACATCGGGGTCAGATTTAATGTGATCATGTCACTGCTTATCCAGACCCATCACTGACCACACTGATAATGTCACTGCTTATCCAGAGAGAGAGAGAGAGAGCGAGGAGTGTGGGGAGAAAGAGGGGAGGATTGTGGACGGAAAGGGAGGTGAAAGGGGGGTGAAAGGGGAGGAGTGGAAAGGAGGAGGATTGTGGGGAGAGTGAGCGGAGCGAAGGGGAGAGGTGGAGGGGGGGGAGCAATGTGACGGGGAGAGAAGAAGCGGGCAAATATTGAGCGACGTGGGGAGAGCAGGAGGGGGAGAAATGGGGTGGGGAGGTGTGGGGAGACGGATGGTTGGAGGAGAGGGAGAGAGGGGCCGTGGGAGTAGGGGGGAGAGGTATTGTGGGGATAGAGACGAGGAGTGGGTAGAGAGGTTTGGTGGAGTGAGAGGGGGGCGAGAGAGACCCGGAGTGTGGGGAGAGAAGGGGAGCAGTGGGAAGCGGAAGATCTGGAGGATGAGAGGGAGGAAGCAGAGGGGAGAGAGAGGGAGGAGTGGGATGGAGAGAGATGGTGGAGTGGGGGGGGAAGTGGAGCTGTGTGCAGTGAGGGGGTCTTGTGTCGTGAGAAGGATTGGCAATAAAAGTGTTTTTATTCCTGGTTGGCTTCCAGCGACTAGCGGAGTTCCGCAGGGGTCGGTGCTGGGGCCGCAACTCTTCACCTTGTATATTCATGATTTTGACGAGGGGATTGAAGGCTTTGTGTTCATGTTTGCGGATGAGACGAAAACAAGTGGAAAGGCAGGTAGTGTAGAGAAAGCAAGGACTTGGGAGAAGGACTTGGACAGGTTGGGAGAGTGGGCAGAGAAGTGGCAGATGGAATATAGTGTAGCACAATGTGCAATCGTGCAGTTTGGTGGTAGGAATTAAGACGTAGACTATTTTCCAAATGGGGAGAGTATCCAGAAATCGGAGGTGCAAAGGGATTTGGGCGTGCTGGTGCAATATTCCCAAAAAGTTAATCTGCAAATCGATTCAGTAGCAAAGAAAACAAATTCGATGCCAGCATTTAGTTCAAGAATGTGTGTACAGTATACAGAAGCAATGATGCAATTTTGAGGCTCTATAAGGCGCTGGTAAGACAGCATTTGGATTATTGCGAGCAATTATGGGCCCCATATATAAGCAAGGATGTGCTGGGTCTAAACAGGGTCCAGAGTAGGTTTACGAGAATGATCATAGGAATGAGTAGGTTAACCTATGATGAGCATTTGTCAGCACTGGGCCTGTACTTGCTGGAGATAAGATGAATGCGGGGGGACCTCATTGAAACATCCGGAATAGTTTAAGGCTTGGACAGAGTGGATGTAGAAAGGATGTTTCCACTATTGGAAACAATAATGCAGAAGTTGCAGGATCAATTTATCCCACAGAGGAGGAATGATTCCAAGGGGAGTAAGAGACACCCGTGGCTGACAAGGGAAGTCAAGGACAGCATAAAAATAAAAGAGCAGAAGTACAACAAAGTAAAGAAGCGTGGGAAGCCAGAGGATTGGGACTCTTTTAAAAAGCAACAGAAGACGTCTAAGAAGGCAATACGGGGAGAAAAGATTAGGTACGAGGGTAAACTAGCCAATGATATAAAGGAGGATAGTAAACGTTTTTTTAGGTATGTGAAGAGGAAAAAAATAGTCAAGGCAAATGTGGGTCCCTTGAAGGCAGAAGCGGGGGAATTTATTATGGGAAACAAGGAAATGGCAGACGAGTGGAACCGGTACTTTGGATCTGTCTTCACTAAGGAAGATACAAGCAATCTTCCAGATGTTCTAGGGGCCGGAGATCCTAGGGTGACGGAGGAACTGAAGGAAATCCACATTAGGCAGGAAATGGTGTTGGGTAGACTGATTGGACTGAAGGCTGATAAATCCCCAGGGCCTGATGGTCTGCATCCCAGAGTACTTAAGGAGGTGGCGCTAGAAATTGTGGACGCATTGGTGATCATTTTCCAATGTTCTATAGATTCAGGATCAGTTCCTGTGGATTGGAGGGTAGCTAATGTTGTCTCGCTTTTTAAGAAAGGAGGCAGAGAGAAAACGGGAAATTGTAGACCAGTTAGTCTGACATCAGTGGTGGGGAAGATGCTGGAGTCAATTATAAAAGACGAAATTGCGGAGCATTTGGATAGCAGTAACAGGATTGTTCCGAGTCAGCATGGATTTTCGAAGGGGAAATCATGCTTGACTAATCTTCTGCAATTCTTTGAGGATGTAACTAGGAAAATTGACAGGGGAGAGCCGGTGGATGTGGTGTACCTTGACTTCCAGAAAGCTTTTGACAAGGTTCCACATAGGAGATTATTGGGCAAAATTAGAGCACATGGTATTGGAAATAGGGTACTGACATGGATAGAAAATTTGTTTACAGACAGAAAGGAAAGAGTGGGGATAAATGGGTCCCTTTCAGAATGGCAGGCAGTGACTAATGGGGTACTGCAAGGCTCGGTGCTGGGACCGCAGCTAATTACAATATACATCAATGACATGGATGAAGAGATTAAAAGTACCATTAGCAAATTTGCAGATGATACAAAGCTGGGTGGTAGGTTGAACTGTGAGGAAGATGCTATGGGGTTGCAGCGTGACTTAGACAGGTTGTGTGAGTGGGCGGATGCATGGAAGATTCAGTTTAATGTGGATAAGTGTGAGGTTATCCACTTTGGTGGTAAGAACAGGAAGGCAGAGTATTATCTGAATGGTGTCAAGTTAGGAACGGGGACGTACAACGAGATCTGGGTGTCCTAGTGCGTCAGTCACTGAAAGGAAGCATGCAGGTACAGCAGCCAGTGAAGAAAGCCAATGGACTGTTGGCCTTCATAACAAGAGGAGTTGAGTATAGGAGCAAAGAGGTCCTTCTGCAGTTGTACAGGGCCCTAGTGAGACCGCACCTGGAGTACTAGGCTTGTATACACTGTAATTTAGAAGGATGAGAGGAGATCTTATCGAAACGTATAAGATTATTAAGGGGTTGGACACGTTACAGGCAGGAAACATGTTCCCAATGTTGGGGGAGTCCAGAACAAGGGGCCACAGTTTAATTAAGGGGTAGGCCATTTAGAACTGAGATGAGGAAAAATAATTTCAGTCAGAGAGTTGTGAATCTGTGAAATTCTCTGCCTCAGAAGGCAGTGGAGGCCAATTCTCTGAATGCATTCAAGAGAGAGCTAGATATAGCTCTTAAGGATAGCGGAGTCAGGGGGTATGGGGAGAAGGCAGGAATGGGGTACTGATTGAGAATGATCAGCCATGATCACATTGAATGGCGGTGCTGGCTCGAAGGGCCGATTGGCCTCCTCCTGGCCTCCTCCTGGCCTCCTCCTGCACCTATTGTCTATTGTCTAGCTAGAGACATAGGCAGCTCTCTATGCGGTGCGCTCCCTCTCTCGCGAGGCCCACAGATGGAGATCTAGCTATACCTAGCTTTGTAGATAGCTACCTAGCAAATTAATTGCCAGATAGATCACTCATAATGGCTATATATCTAAATGACTGGATGACTAGATGCCTAAATGGCTATCTGGCTAGACGGATGAAAGGCTAGTTGGCTACTTGACTAATTGACCAGCTGGGAAGCTGGCTGGTTGGGTAGATGGCGAGCTGAATAACGCCAGATGGGTGGGTAGTCAGATAACGAGATGGCTTGATGAGTAGATGGCTAGAAGGATTGTTGGCCAGCTGGCTACATAGTTAGATAGATAGATAGCTATGCAGCTGGCTAGATAGATAACTACATGGCTAAATAGCTAGATAGTTGGATAGCAATAGGAGATATCTAAATCGCTAGATGGTCAGATTAAGAAATAAATAGATAGATTGATTCTCACAGAGACAAGTGGATAGATAGCTCCGTAATTAGATCACTGGATAGCTAGCTAGACTGCGAGCTATATAGCTGAATAGCTGGATAGTTGGATTCCTAGCCAACGGGGTAGATAACTGGGGAGATATCTAAATATATAGCTCGCTAGATAGTAAGATAGCTACCTAGGTAAATAGTTAGAAGTGTGCATAGCTAGGTGGCTAGCTCGATAGAGAGATAGATAGCATGCTAGCTAGTTAGAGAGATAGCTATTTAGCCTGTTAACTATACAGCTGGACAGCTGGATGGATAGTCAAATTGATAGGTTGCTGGATCCCTAAATAGGCGGAAAGCTGCTTTACTAGTTAGCATGACAGCCAAATAGCTGGATATCAAGTTATGTAGATTGATAGCCAGCGGGAAAGACAGCCAGAGAGCGTGTTAGCTCGCAACATCGGGAGTTCGCAGGTCCCTGGCTGGCGACCGGCTTTCGGGAGCTCCAGCCGTAGCAGCTTCGACCGCCCCGAAGCGCGAGGTACGATCGACCCGCCCGCAGGCCCTTCATCGCCCTGCGTGGCTCGGCCGCAGCACTTTCCATCGCCCGGTGGGGGCTCAGGACTTTCATCGGCCTGCTCGGCTCGGCCCTGGGACTTTCCATCGCCCGGTGGGGGCTCAGGACTTTCATCGGCCTGCTCGGCTCGGCCCTGGGACTTTCCATCGCCCGGTGGGGGCTTCAAAAAGTTGGGAGCCTCGATCACCTCGTGGCACCACGGGAGAAGAATGAGGAGGAGATAAGACTTTGCCTTCCATCACAGTGAGGGTGTGCCTAGAGCAATCACTGTGATGGCTGTTTGTGTAAAAATTATATCTGTGTGTCTTGTGCTTTTTGATGTCTACTGCCGGACCCTGACGTGAGAGGACGCTGGCGTTGTGTATTCGCCGCTTTTCCGTCAGGATAGTTTGTCTGTTTGTTTCTATGTTAATTGTTTTTGTAAAGCGCTTTGAGCACCCGATAAGGCGCTATAAAAAATGAATGAATTATTATTATTATTATTATTTCATAGCTAAATAGCTGCATTGCTAGATAGCTTGAACGTTAGATAGATGGGTGGCGAGATAGCTGGATCTCTGCACAGCAAAATAGTTAGGTAGTTTTGTAGGCAACTCTTTGTGGAGTGCCCTCTTTCGCTCACTCGCTTTCTGGCGGCCGCGTGAAAGGGAGAACGAGAGAGTCCTAGTTGGATCCAGCTAGATAGGTGCTAAATCTCTGTAAAACTCACTTGCTATCTGTCTACTGAGCCATCTACTGGTGTGGCTGGCTAGATGCCTACCTCACTAGCCATCTAGCAAAGCTCTACCAAGCTAAACCGCTATCTGACCGTCAAAGTGGTTGGCAAACAATCTACTAATCTAGTTATCTATCTATCTAGCCATCAGTCTCGTTAGCAACCTAGCTATGTAGTTACGAAAATATCTAACTCTGTAGCTATCAATCCAGCTATCTCGAGAGCTACATTGCTCGCCAGCAGGATAGACTGTCAGACAGCCTGTGAGCTATCTCGATAGCAAGATAGCGAACTACCTAGATAGCTATCTACATGCAATGCTAGACAGCTAGAAAGCTGGATATCTGTATGGCGAGATAGTTGGATATATTGATAGTAAGATAGGTAGTTCTCTATCTAGGCAGCTATATGAAGGGTGCGCTCTCTCTTTCTCATCCTCTGTGGGCCTCGTGAGAGAGGGAGATCTTGTTAGATCCAGCTAGATAGACAGCTACCTAGCACGTGAGATACCTGGATAGTTAGGAAAATAAATGCAGATGCTGGTACAAATCGAAGGTTTCACCAAATGCTGGATTAAATCAGCAGGTCAGGCAGCATATCGGAGAGAGGGAATGGTTGACCCGATACGTCACCCATTCCCGCTCCTAGATGCTGCCTGACCTGCTGGGTTTCTCCAGCATTTTGTGATAGCTAGCTAAACGGTTAGATCGCTAAATAGATGGTTATACGTACAGATGACTGGATGGCAAGATCGCTTGAAAGGTAGATGGCTATTTGGCGAGACGGTTAGAAGGCTAGTTGGGGAGAGGTAAAGGGACAGGCGTTGGTCGAGGGGAGAAGTAAAGGGACAGATGTTGGTCGAGTGGGGAGTTAAAGGGACAGGTGTTTGAGGGGCGAGTCCCTTTACCTCCCCAATCAACTCCATCCAAGGACCCGAACAGTCTTTCCAGGTGAGGCAGAGATTCACCTGCACCTCCTCCAACGTCATCAACTGTATCCGCTGTTCGAAGTGTCAACCTCTCTCCATCGGCGACACCAAGCGCAGGCTCGGCGATCGTTTCGCTGAACACCTCCGCTCAGTCAGTCTCAACCAACCTGATTTTCCGGTGGCTCAGCATTTCAACTCCCCCTCCCATTACCAATCTGACCTTTCTGTCATGGGCCTCCTCCATTGTCAGAGTGATTTCCAGCGCAAATTGGAGGAACATCATCTCATATTTCGCTTGGGTAGTTTACACCTCTGCGGTATCAACATTGACTTGTCTAACTTCAGATAGTCCCTGCTTTCCCTCTCAATCCACCCCCCCCCCCTTCCCAGTTCTCCCACCAGTCTTCCTGTCTCCGCCTGTATCCTATATTTTTCCGGCTCCATCCGCTGACATCAGTCTGAAGGGCTCGACCCGAAACGTCACCCATTCATTCTCTCCTGAGATGCTGCCTGACCCGCTGAGTTACTCCAGCATTTTGTCTACCTTAGCTAGATAGCTAGTCAGGTAGATATATAACTATATTAATAGCTACAGATCGAGATGGCTAGATAGCCACATAGCTAGACAGCTAGACAGCTAGATGGCTAGAGAGCTAGACAGCTAGAGAGCTAGAGAGCTAGCGTGGCTTTTCGCAATTAGCTGGATAAAGAGATGGCTAGACTGCGTCGGGAATCGCATTTCTGCGCACATTTTCTCATGGCATTTGTAAAGGTGTTGACGTCGTCGTTCGGGTCAATTGTCAAATCCTTGAATAGCGACCAGTGTTAGAGCTCTAGGGTCAAGCGGAATCATGGATTTGTAGAGAAGGCAGGCACAGGTTACTGATTGTGCATGATCAGCCATGATCACAGTGTATGGCGGTGCTGGCTCGAAGGGCCAAAGGGCATCCCCCTGCACCTATTTTCTAAGCTTTCTATGTCTATAGACTCCGTCCAATCCCGGAGTCAGTAATTAGTTCATAATTTCATACGTCATTTGAGTAAGTCACTAGGCTCACCGAGTCTGATCCGCCATTCGATCATGGCTGCCCTATCTTTCCCACTAAAACCCAACCGCAACTTTGACACTTACTAATCACGGACCTGTCAATCCCCAATTTAAAAACCTGTTAATTCCCCAATGACGGCCTCCAGAGGCGTCTGTGGCAGCATTCCCCAGATTCACCACCCTTTGACTAGCCTCAGAATAAAAGGACGTACATTTAAAATGAGATGATGAGAGATTTATTTCGTAAGAAGGTGGTAAATCTTTGGAATTCTGCCACAGATAGCTGTAGAAACCGTCATTGGGTATTTTAAAATCGGAGCTGGACATGGTCGTGATTCATAAGAGTGTCGACAATTACGGGGAGGCGGCAGGAGAATGGAGTTGAGTGGGAACGATAGGTGATCCATGATAGAATGCCTGAGTGGACTCGATGGGCCTTGGTGCACTAACTCTGCTGCTATGACTTTTGTACCCAGTGTTCTTTTTTAACAGTGCACTGCAGCATCCTCACACAGCGCACCCCAGTGGATGTACAGTGGCAATAGACTGTCACATCGCTCTCCCCTGGATGAACATCAGCAGCACACGGCAACATCCACACACAGCGCACCCCAGTGGATGTACAGTAGCAATGGACTGTCACACCGCTCTCCTGTGGATGAACACCAGCAGCACACGGCAACATCCACACACAGCGCACCTCAGTGCATGTACAGTGGCAATATACTGTAATGGCGCCCTCCCCTGGATGAACATCAGCAGCACACGGCAACATCCACACACAGCGCACTTCAGTACATGGACAGTGGGAATATACTGTCATGGCGCCCTTCCGTGGATGAACATCAGCATGAACATCAGCAGTACATCAGCAGTACACATCAGCAGAACATCAGCAGTACACATCGAGGCACAACAGCCCTCACTGTCTGTACAATATAAGTGCATCGCAGCATCAGCATTGCTTATGATGGACCTTGAGTTCCCAATGCGAAACACGCAAATCGTGGTAGTACGTTTAGAGTCATAAATAAGCCGCGTAGAATGCTTGCTATAGTTGACCGAGTCATTGAATATGAGTCAGATGTCAATATTCAACTTTAGAGAACTTTACTTCGGCCGCTTTTGCAGCATTGTGTACAGACAGTTATGTTCGCTCTCGTTCACGAAGGATATGGGCGCTTCGGAAATCGTGTTCAAGACGTTTACAAGAACATCGCCTGGAGCTTATGAACAATCAGACGTCGGACTGATTCATCGGAGTTCGGGCAGTAACCTGATAGATCGATAGCAAATTATGAGAGGCAAAGATATGGTAAACAGTCAGAACATTCCTCGCAAGATGGAAATATCAAGTATTGAAGGCCACCCCTTTATGGTGAAAGGGATGAAGTTTAAACGAGGTGTGCGGGGAAAGCAAGGGGAAGTATGTGCATCGGAGGTCTGCATTGGGTGATAAGGAATAGGAGTAGAATTAGACCATTCGGCTAATCGTCTTATCCGCCAATCTTTTGCCCTCCAAACCCCATTCTCCTGCCTTCTCCCCATAACTTCTGATACCTGTATTAATTAAGAATCTTTCTGTCTACGCCTTTAAATATCCACTGACGTGACCTACACACCCTGTTGTGGCAAATAATTCCACAAATTCATCACCTTCTGACTAATTAAATTTCTGAGCATCTTCAAAAGAGAACGTAGATGCATTCTGAGGAAATGATCTCTTGTCCGAGACGCTCCCACAAGTGGAAACATACTTTCCACATCCACTGGATTTAAACCATTCACATATCTGTATGTTTCAATGAGGTCCACCCTCATACTTCTAAACTCCGAGTGCAAGCCGGGAGCCGACCTAACCCTCGCCATAGGTTAACTTATTGCTGGGATCATTCCTGTAAACCTCCTCTGGAACCTCTCCAGAGCCAGCACACCTTTCCTCTGATATGGTGCCCAGAATTGCTCACAATATTCCAAATGCGGCCTTCCCAGCGCCTTGTATCGCCTCAACATTACATCCGTGTTTCTGTATACAAGTCCTCTTGAAATAAATGCAAGCAGTGGCGCTATGGAAGGCTAGAGGGTAACGCCAGCCAGCTCCTCGTAAAAAACGGAGAAAAACCGGGGATAAATCGACCTACCTGCTGCCTGCTGTCTCTGCACCGATTGCTGTGAGTGACGTTATCAGGCGCGCGGCTTATAATGTATACACAGCGCAGCCCACCCACGGATAAAACGAAAAGTCGGGCTACCAGGCAGAATCCGCGGGAAGGCCTGACTGAAGTCTCGGCCTCAGGTAGGACGTTATCCCAAGAAGATGTGACGAAAAAATTGACCAAAAAAGCGGAAGGTGAGGAACTCAAAAATTTTATTGCAAGTGAAATTTCTGGTTTGAGGGAAGAAATAAAGCAGATGAATGTTGCTGGAGAAATAAAAAAAATTAAGGAGGAAATGAATGACTTAAAGCTTGAGACTAAGAATATAGCAGATGATTTGAAGAATGATTTGAAGAAAGAAATCTCTGAAATAATATTTGGACTATCAAAGGAGATGAATGAGAAAATTAAAAATGGGAAAGTTGAATTTGATGAAAGGCTGAATCCTGTGGAAAAGGCATTGAATCAGCAGACGGGTGTTATAAAAGACCTTGAAGACCTAGCCGAAACAAGCGCTCACACTACAGCAAAGCTCGTTACAGAAAATCAACGTCTAACTGATATGCTGGTCAAAATAAACGAGAAATGTACTGAACTGGAAGGTCGCCAGAGAAGACAGAACTTAAGAATTGCAGGTATTCCAGAAGGGGAAGAGAAAGATCAAGATACCCGAGAATTCACTGCAAATTTACTGCAAAAAGTTTTATCTCTGGACCAAAAGCCTCAATTAGCCCGAGCACATAGAGTGATGAGACGCCAGACAAGAGTAGGCGCACCCCCAAGACAAATGATAATAAAAGTACAAAACGACTATGTTGTCGAGGAGATAATGCAAAAAACATCAAGAAACAGAAAGCTTGATTTTAAGGGTCACAGGATCAGCATTTACCGAGATTATCCAGCAGAGGTTGCAAGGAAACGAAAAGCATTCAACGAGACCAAAAGTATTCTGAGGGAAGTGGAGGATTTGAAATATGGTGTGAGTTATCCAGCTACCCTAAGAGTTACTTATGACAAGAAGGAACACTTTTTCACCGACCCTGTGAAAGCACTGGACTTTGCCAAGAAGATTATGCCATGAGAAGATGCCTGATGTCTCATCATGAATAAATGACTTTGCAGGACTGCATGGAATTGAATTGATGACTAAAGAAGCTGAGAAAGAAGTGGATCGGAAATTCTGCCATGGATACTAATAACTGCGCTACTAATATAATTAACTAATGAATACTAAAATTATACCGCGGTATTTTTAATAATTAGAATCAATAATTATTACTAATGACTAATACTTACTTATAAAGTTACTTATAATGGAATGATCAGAGTTAAATACAGAGCTTGATTTTATTTGTTATGTTTGGAAATCTGCTCTCTTTTTTCTTTTTATTTCCTGCTAGTAATTTTCATTGTTATTTTTACTTTTATTTTTCCTTTAACTCTGGGTTTTATTATTTGTATCTTAACACTTCCGACTATTGGAACTTGATATACCCCCGGTAAAATATTGCTATGGAATAAAAATTCCAAGAAATATAGGGGCTGGATAAGTTCGAAACATCAACTACGGAAGTCGGTAGATGGGTAGCCATGCTAGTATGGCTAGCACTAACTGCACTAACATTAGATGTAGTTTTTTCCTTCTTTGTGCACAATACTAATTTTTTAACCTATTCTCTTTTTTTTCTATTACAAATTATCATTATTATTTTCAGTTTGAACGGAGTTACAAATTGGAGCAAAGGAGATATATAGGTGAGAGGCATTTAAGAGTCTTAAAACTCATCTATTCAGAGTTCGGGTGCGGGGTCGGGTCTGTCGAACTGAACCATTGGCTCTATTATAGACCCCCATAGACAAAAAAATGCAAGATTTAAAAATGAATACGGGGAATGAAGGAATAACGTTTTGCAGTTGGAACGTTAAAGGTATTAATGAACTAATTAAGAGAGGTAAAGTATTAGCACATTTAAAAGCAATTAAAGCTGACGTGATTTTCATCCAAGAAACACATTTAAAAAAAGATGCCGAGCATAGGCTGAAAGCTAAATGGATAGATAAAACATATCATTCTTCTTTTACACATAAATCAAGAGGCGTAGCAATATTATTTCGGAAAGGTACTTTATTCAAACATACATCAACTATAACCGATAAGGATGGCAGATACATTATTGTAATAGGAGAATTAAATGCACAAAAAATGATTTTTGTCAATGTATATGGACCAAACTTTGATAGTCCACTGTTCTTTAAGAAAATATTTAACTGCATTCCGGAAATAGCACAACATAACTTAGTAATTGGAGGAGATTTAAATTGTACTTTAGATTCCTATTTAGACAGATCAACAAGACAAAGGAAAACCAAATCACATTCCAGTGACTTATTAAATGCATATATGGATACTAGTAATATTAAAGATGTTTGGAGAGTGGAAAACCCAACTGGACGAGAATACTCATTTTATTCACCTGTACATAAAACCTATTCAAGAATAGATTATTTTTTGGTCGACGCTAAACTTATCTCACTCACTTATAATTCAAAATACCATAATATTACAATCTCAGATCATGCACCTTTAACATTTATGATTAAAATAAATGGTAAAATGGAAAAACGGGGACAATGGAGATTTAACCCACAAATATTAAAAAATAAAACAACTCAGGAATATATTATAGAACAGATTAAGATTTTTTTCGAAATAAATGATAAACCGGAAATATCTTCTGCCCTACTATGGGAAACTTTTAAAGCATATGTCCGTGGAATTATGATGTCTTCGCAAGCATTCTATAATAAAAAGAATCGGAGGGAACAACAGGAATTAGAAAAGGAGATTAAACAATTAGATACAGAGAACGCTGCTAATCCATCTATAATAATACATAATAAAATCGCTGCACTGAAATATAAATTAAATAAAATATACTCAGATCAAGTCGTAAAACATTACCAATACACCAAACAATCACAATTTGAATTTGGAGATAAACCTCATAAATTACTGGCTCGTCAACTTAGAAAGATGGAAGGAGAAAAAATAATCCATAGGATTAAATCACATACTGGCGAACCTTTAGTACAACCTAAAGATATTAATGAGAGATTTCTGCAATATTATAAAAATCTATATTCAGCTAAAACGACAGAAAATAGGATAGGAATAGAAGCATTTTTTTAAAAATGTAATCTGAAGGGGTTGGATTTACAAAATAGAGAATCACTAAATGCGGAAATTTCAGTAAAAGAAGTTGAAGAATCTATCAGATCATTAAAAAATGGTAAAACACCGGGACCAGATGGTATCGGTTCGGAATTTTATAAAACATTTTATGATCTGATCACACCACGTCTGAAGATACTTTATGAAAATATCTATACTTATCAGAAACTACCAGAAACGTTAAATGAATCTATTATAACACTTATACCTAAAATAGACAAAGATCTGGAGGACCCAGGATCATATAGAGCTATAGCTCTTTTAAATACTGATCAAAAGATACTAACGAAAATATTAGCACAAAGATTAGCACAAATATTAGCACAGTTATTAATAAACTAATTCACCCCGATCAAACAGGATTTATACCAAAACGATATTCCTCATATAACCTCAGACGATTATATAATATTATATATTCGAAAAGAGGTATTAATAAAGACTTAGTAATTATTTCGTTAGATGCGGAGAAAGCCTTTGACCAAGTGGAATGGTCTTATTTGTTTTCGGTTATGGAATTTTTTAATTTGGGAGAGAAGTTTATCACTTGGGTTAAATTATTATATACCAATCCAACAGCTAGAATAATAACAAATCAAATACTATCAAATAAATTTAATCTATTTCGAGGCTGCAGACAGGGTTGCCCTTTATCCCCACTATTGTTTGCACTTGCATTAGAACCTTTAGCTCAACGGGTGAGAACACATCCTGAAATATATGGATATGACACCACAAATACTGAAAATAAAATTTCTTTATATGCGGATGATGTATTACTTTATATCACAAACCCGGAAATTAGTATTCCAAATTTACTAAAATTAATAACTGAATTTGGATCATATTCAGGATATAGTATTAATTGGAATAAAAGTGAACTTATGCCGATAAGGGTAAATAATCTACATATATTACAACAATTTCCTTTTAAGATAGCAAACGAAAAAATAAAATATCTTGGAATTTATGTAACAAAAAGATTTGATTCTTTATTTAAATCTAATTTTCCGCTCTTATTGAATAAATCAAATAAAAATATTTTATATTGGAAAACATTACCAATCTCAATGATAGGTAGAATTAATGCAATAAAAATGATTTTTCTTCCACAATTATTATATCTTTTCCAACTGATTCCGATATATCTTCCTAAAATTTTTTTTAAAAAGATTGATTCCATAGTCACTAACTTTATCTGGGATTATAAGAGCCATAGAATTTAAAAAAAAACACTTATGTAAACCAAAAATAAATGGAGGTCTAACTCTACCAAACTTTATGTTTTATTATTGGGCAGTCAATATTAAAAATATTAACTTTTGGTTAGTAGAGACAGATAAACAACCAACCTGGTTAAAAATGGAAAAAGAAGATTGTTCGCCCTTTGAAATTAGTTCGATTTTATTCGCCAATAATAAAATAAGTAAGAAAACCTATAGTGAAAACCTTATAATAGATAGTTGAATACGTATTTGGAAACAAATAAATAAAACATTAAAATTGGAATGTATACCACTAGCTCTTACTATTGTAAATAACATCACATTTAAACCTTCAATGATAGATAAAGGTTTTTTACAATGGAAAAACTGTGGAATTAATAAGATGGGAGATCTCTATAGGGAAAAAATTTTCCTTTCATTTCAAGAATTACAACAAATTTATGGATTACATTCAAAAGATTACTTTAGATATTTACAAATTAGAGATTATGTAAAAGCAAATACACATGAAATTAGAAATAGAAAGACAGAGATTTTAGATGAATGTCTAAATAAACACCCAAATACAGAAAAATTGATATCATATATTTATAATATTTTACTGGAAAACGACGCTCCAAGGACAGAAATATATAGACAATCATGGGAAAATGAATTAGGTCAAATTATTAGGCCTGATATATGGGATGAAAGTTTACAACACATACATCACTGTTCGCTAAATGCTAGACACTCTCTTATACAATTTAAAATATTACATAGACTACATTATTCAAAAGCTAAATTACATAGTATTTTTCCAAATATATCTGCCATTTGTGATAAATGTCAGCAATTGGAAGCTAACTTAACGCACATATTCACAAACTGTGAAAAAATCACTAAATTCTGGACAGAAATATTTAAAATAATTTCGAATGTTGTTAATATGAAGCTGATCCCTGACTCAAACTTAATAATGCTGGGAATATTAGAAACAGATCAATTAATAACAATGAATCAAAGAATTTTTATTGATTATAGTTTAATAATTGGGAAAAAATTAATATTGAAATTCTGGAAAGGTCCTACATCCCCCACAATTAAAATGTGGATTACAGGAATGTCGGAGACACTTCATCTGGAAAGATTGAGACTTGTACTAATGGACAGGTTGAATCTTTTCAGAGGAATATGGTCTCCATTTATTGCATATTTAAAGGGTCAAAATGGCTTGGTGCGAGGACCTGACTGTGGCCTGAATAATGGAATGGAGGAAGAATTATGTATAATAAATCATGGATATATCTCCAATGATAGATAACTTTTTTAATACTCCATTCATTTCTCCAATTTGGATTTCTTATTTTTATTTTATTTTTCTCTATCTTTCCCTCTCTGGGAAAAAAAGTATAGAAATATATAAGACATAATTGTTAATATTAATAATATTACGAATGTATGTGATAAGTATATTTTATTAATATGTACTTATGTTTAATAAAAATATTTATCAAAAAAAAAAGACAATAGACAATAGACAATAGGTGCAGGAGTAGGCCATTCGGCCCTTCGAGCCAGCACCACCATTCAATGTGATCATGGCTGATCATTCTCACCGATTCAACTTGCAGATAAAAAAATTGGGAATCCTTAACCAGCACTCCCAAGTCCCTTTGCACTTCCGATTTATGGATTATTTCCCCACTTAGACAATAGTCTACGCCATTATTCCTACTACAAAATACTCCGCACTTTGCTACACTATATTCCATCTGCCACTTCTCTGCCCATCCCCCAACATGTCCAAGTCCTTCTGCGGAGTCCCTGCTTTCTCTAAACTACCTGCCCTTCCACCTCTTTTCGTAACATCCGCAAACTTGGCCACAAAGCCTTCAATCCCCTCGTCCAAATCATAATATAAAACGTGGAGTAGCGGACAAACAACGATCCTTGAAGTTCTCAACTAGTTACTCTTCGCCAACTAGAAAAAAATCCCCCTTTATTGCCACTCTTTGTCTTCTGCCATCCAGCCAACCAGTTATCCATGCTGGTATCTGCCGTTTGACAGCGTGGGCTCTCATCTTCATAAGCAGCCATCTTGTGACACATTATCAAAGGTTTTCTGAAAATCAAAGTAAACAACACCTACTAATAATAATAATAATAATATATTTATTTTATATAGCGCCTTAACACATGCACAAAGCGCTTTACAAATACAATTAACATAGAAACAAACAGACAAACAGACAAACTATCCTGACGGAAAAGCGGCGAATAATCAACGCCAGCGTCCTCTCACGTCAGGGTCCGGCAGTAGACATTAAAGAACACAAGACACACAGATACAATTTTTTACACAAACAGCCATCACAGTGATTGCTCTAGGCATACCCTCACTGTGATGGAAGGCAAAGTCTTATCTCCTCCTCGTTCTTCTCCCGTGGCGCCACGAGGCGTCCCTCCTTTGGCTGTCTTGCTATTTACTTCTTCAGATAATTCCAGCAAATTTATCAAACACGACCTTCCCTTCACAAAGCCATGCCAACTTATGCCTATTTCATCGTGCACTTATAAATACTCTGTCACATCATCCTGTATAACGGGTCCTAAAATCTTACCACCCACTCCAGTGGTGTTGGAGGCAGATACAATAGTGATATTTAAGACAAGTTCCGATTTTCAGGTAATGAAGGGATATGCATTGTGAGCAGGCAGGTAAGGGTGGTCGTCTCATGTTCGGCACAGCCATTATTAGCCGAAAGTCCTGCCGTGCCTTGTACTTCGTGTAGGAAAGAAATGCAGGTGCTGGTTTAAATCGAAGGTAGACACAAAATGCTGGTGTAACTCAACGAGACAGGCAGCATCTCTGGAGAGAAAGAATGGGTGACGTTTCGGGTCGAGACCCTTCTTAAGACTGATGTCGGAGAGGTCGGCGGGAATGATATATAATTTTGTTGGAGGCAGTGAGAATGGTGGGAGAGCTGGGAAGGAGGAGGGATGGAGAGAGAGGGAAAGCAAGGGGCTAATTGAAGTTAGAGAAGTCAATGTTCATACCGCTGGTATGTTAGCTGCCCAAGCGAAGTATGAGGTGCTGTTCCTCCAATTTGCGCTGGGCCTAATTCTGACAATGGAGGATGCCCAGGACAGAAAGTTCAGATTTGGAATGGGGAGCGGGGGTGAGTTAAAATGCTGAGCAACCGGGAGATCAGGTAGAACTGTGTGGAGCTGTTCAGCGAAACGATCGCCGATGTTGCGCTTGTTCTCGCCGATGTCACTCCATCAGTACAATCCCACAGTATACCGTTCCACCAGTACGACGCCACAGTGCGTCACTCCATCAGTACTATCCAACAGTATACCATTACACCAGTACTACCCCACAGTGCGTCGCACCACCAATGCCACCGCAGTGTCACTCCATCAATTCCATCCCACATTATGTCATAACATCAGTACTACCGCAAAGTGTGTCACCCCATCAGTACTACCCCAGAATGCGCCATTACTTCAGTACTACCCTACGTTAGGTTACTCCATCAATACTACTTCACAGTCTCACTCCATCAGTACCACATGTTACTCCATTAGTAATACCCAAGAGCGTGTCACTCTCATCAGTACAACCCCACAGTATGTCATTCCATCATTTCTTCCCGACGGTGTTTCACTCTGTCAGTACCACCTTAAGTATGTAATTTCATCAGTTCTACCCACAGTTTTTCACCCCTTCAATAATACCATCGAATGTGTCACTCCATCAGTGCCACCCCAAAATGTACCAGCCCTTCAGTACTACCCCACAGGATGCTAATCCATAAGTATTATCCCACAGCGTGTCACTCCATCAGCACTATCACATCGTCGGTTACTCCATCATTACTGCATCACAACGTGTCATTCATTCGGTACTATCCCATAGAATGCCATTGCATCAGTACTAGCAAATGGATAGTGATTCCATCAGTACTATCCCACAGTGTGTCATTCGATCAGTTCTCCCCCTCAATGTGTCACTCCATCAGAACTACACAATAATGTATCATTACATCAGTACTGCCCCATTTAGTTTCACACCATTAATACTCTCCGACAGTGTGCCTCGACATCAGTACGACCATATCGCTTGTTCCTCCATCAGTAATACCGCACACTGTGTCACTCTATCAGTAATACACCAAAATGTTTTACTCCATTAGTACCTGCCCACAGGTTGTCACTTCACTAGTATAATCCCAAAGTGTATTGCTCCATCTGTACTGCCCACATTGTGTCACTCCATCAATACTACCCCACTGGTCATCACTCCATCAATACAAGCCTACAGTGTGTTAGACGATCATTACTAGAACACATTATGTCACTCCATCAGTACAACCCTAGGGCGTGTCACTTCATTGGTACTACCGCACTATATACCATTCCATCAATACACACCCACAGTGTTTTTCAACATCAGTACCACCTTGTGTATTATTCCATTAGTACTACCACACTGGGTGTCACTCTATTAGTACTATCCAACGGTGTCTCACTCCATCAGTACTACACAATGAGTCCTTCCATCAGTACTACCCCACAGTGTTTCAATCCGCCAGTATTACTCTGGTATATGTCTATCCAACAATGCTACACCGCAGGGTATCACACAATCAGTACTCTCCCACAGTATGCTATTGCGTCAGTACTGCCACATAGTGTGCCATTCCACCAGTACTACCACAAAGTGTGTCACTCCACCAGCACTGCCCACAGTGTGCCACTGCATCAGTAATAAAATAAAGTTTGCTACTCTATCTGTACTACCCTACACTGTGCCACTTCATCAGTGCCTCCCCATTGAGCATCGCACCATCAGGAATATCACTCGGGTTATCATTGCATCAGTACTACGCCAGCGTGCGACACTCCATCAGAACAATCCATTATTACTCCATCAGTACTACCACGCAGCGTGTCACTCCATCAGTACTACACCACAGTGTCAACCATCATACATCCTCGCAGTGTCACTCCATCAGTATTCCCCACAGTATGTCACACCATCAGCCCTATCTCACTGTATCACTCCATCAGTAATTCCCCATAGTTTCACTCTATTAGTATTTCCCCACAATGCCTCACGCCATTAGCACTACCCGATGTTTATCACTCAATCAGGACTATCACAGTGGGTTACTCCATAAGTGCTGCCACAAATTGTGTCATTCCATCAGTATTATCAAACAGTGTGTCACTGCATTAGTACTACACCACAGTTTGTCATCACAATAGTACTACCGCTCAGTATGTCACTCCGTCGGTGAAACCGCACAGTGTCTCACTGCATCAATACAACTCCATATTGTTACACTACATCGGTACTGCCCCACATCATGTCACTCCAGTGCAACCTAGAACGTGTCACTCCATCAATGCTCCCCGCAGTATGTTCTTCCATCAGTACTCCCCGAAGTGTTTCACAACATCAGGACTACCTCAAATCTGCCATTCCATCCGCATTACCCCACAATGTGCTAACCCATTGCAGCGACTCCATAGTGTGTAATTCCATCACTATTCCACCACAGTTTTTCATTGCAACAGTACTACCGCAGAGTGTGTCAGTCCATCAGTATTACTGCGTCACTCCAACAGAATGTGCTATTACATCCGTGCTACTCCACAGTGTGTCATTCCATCAATACTCCTCCACAGTACGTCATTACACCAGTACTACGCCACAGTGTTACACTCCATCAGTATAACACTGGAGCGTGTCACTCCATCAGTACTACCCTACAATATGTTATTCCATCAGTATTACACCACAGTGATGCACTCCATCAGTACTGCCTTAAGCTTGTTATTCCATTTTGTACAACCACACAGACTCATTCAATTAGTATTACCCATCAGTGTAACTCTCCATCTGTACTGCCCCACCGTCAGACCTTACCATTCCACAATGTACAACCCGACATTACCACCAAAGATTAGGTCAATACTTCAGTACCAGCCCACTGTGCGCCATTCTTTCCACACTACCCCCAGTGTGTCATTCAATCAGCACTACACCGAAGTATCTCACTCCGTCAGTACAACCACGCAGTGTGTCAGTCCATCAGTAATACGCACCGTGTGTCACTCCATCAGTCCTGCACCACAGCGTGTCACTCCATCAGTTTTACCCCACGGGATGCAGTGCACACTAAAGTGGTACTGACGGAGTGACAAACTACGTGGTAGTACTGATGCAATGACCTCACAATTTGTCACTAAATCAGTGCTATTCCACTGTGTGTCACTCCGTCAGTACTACTCCGCAGTTTGTCAGAACAACAGTACTACACATTGTGCCACTCCATGAGTATTACCCGCAGTGTGTCGCTGCATCAGTAGAGCTCCACGGTGTATCATTCCATCAGAACAACTGCAAAGTGTGTCACTTCATCAGTACTACTGCAAATTTTGTCACTCCATCTGTACCAAACCACAGTATGTTAATCCACCCGTACTGCATCAACTGGTGTCACTCCCTCAGTACTACAGCGCATTGTGTCACTCCATCAGTACTACCCCACATTGTGTCACTCCATCAGTGCACTGCACTGTGTGTCACTCCATCAGTACTACTGCGCAGTGTGTCACTTCATCAATACAACTTCAAAGTGTGTCGCTCCATCTGTACCAACCCACAGTGTGTTAATCCACCATTACTACCATACATTGTGTCACTCCATCAGTTCCACTGCACAGTGTGTCACTCCATCAGTAATGCCCCACAGCGTGTCACGTCGTCACTAAAACCCACAGTATGCCATTACATCATTACAAACACACATGTTCACACCCTCAAACACAGTCAAACACGCACACACACATACCCGAAGACACACACAATCTCTCAAATGCAATCACAAACAATCAAATATACTCTCACACATTCTCACATACAATCACACGTACACATGCACTCACACTAACAGATATTCACACGCACTGGCACGAAGAGACACGCACTCATTCGCACACATTTACACACGAACACATTCTCTGACAACACCATCATTTACTCTCCCCACACACACACACACACACACACACACACACACACACACACACACACACCACACACACACACACACACACTATCAAAGAATTACATACTCAAACACACTGACAAACTCACATCCCACATATTCTCTCACATTCTCACAAACAGCCACACACACGCGCAGACGCAAACACTGTCCTTCACAAACCCACATGCACTCTCTCACTCAGAGACACAGATACATTCAATCGCACTTGCATCCACACTTACTAATGCTCACACACTCACACGCACACTCACGCACTCGCACAAACACACACACACACACACACACACACACACAAATATAGGCACTCTTACAAACTCTACCGCTCTCTCACAGACAGACCCGCATGCACACGTGCACATTTTGGGATTGAGTGTATCCTTGGATGTTCGCGGCTTGGCCCCGCTCACCGTGTTCCCGGTGAGCGGGGCCAAGCCCTTCAGCCGGCCCGGTAGGCCCGGCTCGCCCACCGCGGATGGCGATGAGAACCGCGCCTCTGGAGCGAGGTGGGAGCCGCGAGGAAACGCAGAGAGCGAGGTGGACCGTCGGAGAGCGAGGAAGGCCGCCGAGAACGAAGTGGCGACCCGCGGTGCAGCGGCAGGCAGCAGATAGAACTATTCGGCTAATGTTTGTAACTTTGTCGGCGTCAACATGGGGGACACTTTTGTACCGCCTAGGTGAGGTCTTCTACATGATGTTACCGGGTTGTCACTCTAACTGGGTACGTGGTAATAAGGTATCACTGAATCATTGAAATTGATGCAGCCGCATACACTAACGCATACACACACACCGACTCATTTGCACAATCTCACACATTCACACTCGCATACACGTGCTAACACACTTTTGCACGGACTCGCACACTCACACTGTCACACACAATCAATATCCAATGCGAGTCAGGCTGCACCTTTGGAGAAATCTAGTTGAGTATGTCAGTTTAGTGCAGTTTATTGTCACGTGTACCGAGGCACCGTGAAAAGCATTTGTTCCGTGCTACCCAGTCAGTGCAAACAAAATACATCATTACAGTCGAGCCATTTACAGAGTATAGATACATGATAAGGGGATAACGTTCAGTGCAAGGTAAAGCCTGCAAAAGTCGATCAAGGACAGTCCGAGGGTCAACAAAGAGGTAGATAGTATTTCAGCACTGCTTTCTGGTTGTAGGACGAAGATTCCGTTGCCTGATAACAGCTGGGAAGACGCTTTCCCTGAAACTGGAGGTGTACATTTTACCTGATGGGACAGAGGAGAAGCAGGAGTGGCAAGGGTGCGATTCGTCCTCGATTATGCTGCTGGCCTTGCCGAGGCAGCGTGATTTATAAATTGAGTCAATATATGGGAGGTTGGTTTGTGTGATGGTCTGGACAATTCGCAGCAATTTCTTGCGTTGTTGTATGGCGCTGTTCCTAAACCAAGCTGTGATGCATCTTGATAAAATACTTTCTATGGTGCATCTGTAGATGTTGGTGAGATTTGTAGAGGGCACGCCGAACTAGCTAAGCCTGCTAAGGACATGGATGGGTGAAGTTTCGGTTCGGGACCTTTCTTCAGACTGATTGTGGTGGGACGGGGGAACAGCAGGACAAAGCGAGTTGAACGATGAGCGGGTGAATACCGTTTTCATAGTCAGCTGCGAGGTAAGGTTTGAGCAGGATGGAATTATAAAGAAAGAGGAAGTAATATCGGTTGAAGATGTGGTGGAGGGGATGTATTGGTGCGAGTCCGGATGAAGCACGAGGAAGAGCGAGGGGGAAGTGGGAATTTGCACTTAGTTACCTAACATTGGATAATTCAAAGTTCATACCTTTAGGAATTCTCTGCCTCAGAAGGCAGTGGAGGCCAATTCTCTGAATGCACTCAAGAGAGAGCTAGATAGAGCTCTTAAGGATAGCGGAGTCAGGGGGTATGAGGAGAAGGCAGGAACGGGGTACTGATTGAGAATGATCAGCCATGATCACATTGAATGGTGGTGCGTACAGGCTCGAAGGGCCGAATGGCCTCCTCCTGCACCTATTGTCTATAGTCTATTGTTGCAAGGCACCAAGGGCGGAATATGAAGTGGCGTTCTTTCAGTTTGCATGTCGCTTCAGTCTGGCAATAGAGGAAGCAAAGGACAGAAAGGTCAGTGTGGGAAGGCGAGTTACAACGGGAAGATCCTGGAGGCCTTGACGGAACGACGGTAAGTGTTCGGCCGAACGGTTGCCGAGTCTCCACTTGACCACGCCGATGCAAAGGAGACCATTTCTGGAACACCGCATGCAATAGAAGGGGTTAGATGAGGTGCATGTGAACAGCAGCCTCACCTGGAAGGGCTATTGAAGTGTGAGGGAACGGGGTAGTGAGACATCCCATGGTAGCTAGCCGTTTTAACCGCACTTCGCAAGAAAGGCCTTGGAGAGAGAGGTGAGGGCGAGCAGGAGGAGTGTTGGGGAAAAGAGAGAGACAGATAGGGAGTACAGTGATGAAAGGAAGAGATAGCGGAGAAGTCGAAAAAAGCGATGGAGGGAGAGTTAAGTAACAAAGGGAGAGTGGGAACATGAAAAGAGAGCGGAGTTCAGATCGCGTGGGGTGGCAAAACGGAGCGATGGAAGGGTCAGATAGTTAGAAAGAAACGGAGGGATAAATGCAATGGGAGTGAGAAGGAGGGGGGGTTAGGAGAGAGAGGTTGACAGAGAGATGGCGGAGCCGAGAGGAAGAATAGAGATGGTAGGAAAGAGTGATAGTTCAGAGAGAGCGACAGCAGTAAGGATGGAGGGAGAGAGAAAGGGAGGAGTGCCGCATCATTCGCTGTTTTACTTGGGTTTCGGACAATTCTGAAGCCACAATGTTTCTGTTCTCTGAGTGTCGTGAGTCTTTGGGTCGTTCCTGCTCAGAGGTGACGAAGGCAGAGAATGTTATTGTCCCGGCGGAAAATCAGACCCACTGCAGGCAAGCAAGGAGTGAATGGTTACCAGCCTCGCCGGGAGTGTGGGGGTGAGGTTGCAATCAGTTAAGCCGCGATCATATTGAGCGGTGAAGCAGAGTGGACGGGGCATTTTATTGCGAGGTGGTCTGTTGAACTAATTCCTCAATCTGTGGACAAATGTCGCCCAGTCCACCTTCAAACTGGGCACCAGAAGCCCTGAGAGGGTCCCTGGAATTTGGGATAGTCTTCGTGAGTGAAGCGGATTGAAGGAAATCAGACAAACAACATGAGGCGGAGAGTTGGACCTGATGGAGTTTGAAACAATATTCCCTTTGCTGGAACAATGCCTCCCCAATTTCCATCCCTCAGTATCGCCACAATTCCCAGTCTTTTGAGTTTCCAAATCAATTCCCTGAATAAATCACGACCTGTCTCAGCAGGGATTTCACTTGGCTGATGTTATCTGTTTGCGAATCATTTCAAAATCTCTATTTTTAAACTCTGCTAAAACTTTACGGTCCCGGTGGTACGGAAAATGGTATAAAATCTCCAGGAATGTTCTGCCCCGGCATTTCATTCCGAGAGATTACCGGTAGCTCACGGGGACACGTCGCTGGGCAGAGAACATGCACCGTGAAAAGCTGTACGAATATTTAGCCGTGGAGAAAATCTTGTACGTGATCATATTGCTGCCGTTGGAGTCCCTGGTAAGTGAGCAGAACAATCCTAGTTTTATAACTCTGTCTGTTAACCGGTGTTGACCTGATTCTGATCGTGTTACAATATTCCCAACTGATGGTCGTTGTACAAGAATATGTGAAGTATATCAAGTATATCCTCTCAGTGAAATATCTTTGAATTAACGCCTTGATTTTCTTACTTTCAGACAGCCAAAACGAACCCTCTCTTTCTCCCACTGCCGGGACCCACTAGAATGTTGTTCTTGCCTTCAGTGGGACCTTGCCCAGAGTTGTCCCAGTGCACGGGACAGGCAGCTCTCCGGGACGGTGTGACTGGGAAGGGGTTTACATTGTGAAGTTCACTGTGTCTGAGTTATTGATCAGAGTGAACACACGCTCATGTGGACACGTCTCACTGTGGAGTCTGTCACCGTCGGATTCCACCGCCTGTTGGTCAATAATTGGATCGATCTCCTGAACCAGTGGCCGCGGATCTGCCGGCGTGTGTTGTTACCGAACTGAACTCACTGTGGAATGAATCAATTAACGGAGCCGCTCTGCTGCCGGACTCTAAGTTGTCCCTGCCTTCCCTCTGGAACGCTCCTCGTCCCCATCAGATGCCGAGTTCCCAGAGCCCTGGTTAAACGCGGCCGGTCACGGTTAAGTCTGTGAAACCGACCCCATCAGAGACTGTGAGCGGGGTTAACTGTCGACAGGACCATTCCGCCTATTGTAGCGGGCGGCTGCTCGTTCCCTCCCCGCCCTTTACCCCGCCCGTCGCCTTATCTCCTCTCCCCTGAAGCAGGCAGGTCGGGCACAGTCGGAGCCGGGTCTGACATTGTTAAACCTGCAGCCGCGCACCGACTCCAACACTCCTGATCTCCAGCTGAAAGTGGAGCCGGTGTTCAGCCCCGGAGACCGTGTTCAGTAATGCCCAGTGTCCGCTCCCCTTCTCTTCCCGCAGTGTCCGCTCCCCTTCTCTTCCCGCAGTGGCGATTGTGATCCTGTCCCGGGGAAAGTGCGGCCTCTCCACCTGCACCACTCGCTACCTGGTGGCCATGGCAGTGGCCGATCTACTCACCCTGATCACCGAGGTCATTTTGTATCGGATCCGATACTATTACTTTTATTGGAGTTTCCTGTCCATCACCCCTGTGTGCCGTGTTATCAATGTACTGAGGTATTCATCTACAGACTGTTCTGTCTGGTTCACCGTCACTTTCACCTTTGATCGCTTTGTCGCCATTTGTTGCCAGAAGCGGAAAACTAAATATTGCACCGGGAAAACTGCGGCTGCGGTTCTCGCAACAGCCGGCGTTCTGCTGTGTCTGAAAAACGTTCCCCGCTACTTCACACAGGAACCCGGGACAACCATCGACAATGTCCCGTGGGGCTGTGACCTGGTGGACAGTTATTACACTGACCCCGGGTGGGTGGCATTTGACTGGATCGACACGGTTTTAACTCCGTTCCTCCCTTTCGCTGTGATCCTGCTGCTCAAACGCTCTGACAGTCCGGCACATTTTAGTGGCCAGTCGGGTCCGTCAGGGGGCTGAGGGGTGAGAGCAAGGGGGAGAAGCGCAGTGACCCGGAGATGGAGAGCAGGAGGAGGTCTGTGGTTTTACTCTTCACCATCTCCGGCAGCTTCATCCTCCTGTGGCTGGACGGTGGTTGTAAACTTCGTCTATTATCAGATCACAGGGATTGGAAATGATATGAATGATTCCCAATGGATCTTTAACTACGTCGGGTTTTTGCTGAGGAATCTCAGCTGCTGCACCAACACATTTATTTACGCGGCGACCCAGTCCAAGTTCAGGGAGCAGGTGAAGAGCGCGGTGAAATATCCGCTCACCTCAGCGCTGCGGCTCATTAATAAACCCGCGCCCTGAGCGCATCCCAGAGGGCGGCCGCAGTCTCTCCGCTCCGGGCTCCGGCTCCTCACATTCACCGCCGCATCTTCCAGCTGTCAGTCCCGGGCGGATGATCCCATCGCCGGCCCCGCTCCGGGACCCCCAGCCCCTCACATTCAACCAATCAAAGACGCAGATTAAGCAGAAAAAATAACACCATTGCC
>NW_027601282.1:219527-229074 GCF_053455715.1 Rhinoraja longicauda
ACCAAGCCCCTCCACAAAACAGCTGACCTCCCGACCCCCAAGCAGCTGGCGTCTGACTCACCACACACACGAAACGAGCCCCTCACATACATGACGCCTGACACACTGATCCCAGATACGACCACACCTGACCCCCCGCCCCCACACACCTAACCCCTCGCCCCCACACACCTGATCCCCAGCCCCACAACACACCTGACACCGAGCCCCACCACACACCCGTCCCCTGACACACAGCCTCACCACACATCTGAAACCAGCCCCCCGACACACCTAACCCCAGCGCCCCCGGACACCTGATCCCCAGCCCAACCCACACATCTGACATCCTGCCCCCCACTCACCTGAACACCAGCCCCCCACACATCGGACCCCTTGACACTCCTACACATCAGGCCCCCTGCCCCCAGTCACCCAAACCCTGACCAACTGACACCCAGACCTCCACACATCTGACAACCTGATCCCCCAAACAACTGTCCCCCAGCCCCCTCACACACCTGAACCCCTGATCCCCAGCCCCCACCACACACCTGACGACCTTGTCATCCAGACCTCCACACACCTGTTCCCCAGCCCCCACACGCATCTGAACAACTGATCCCAGACCCCCACACACCTGACCCACAGCTCCTCCACACCTGACCCCCAGCCCCCCCCACACATCTGACCCACAGCCTGCCACCCACCTGAATGCCAGTCCCCCACACACCTGACCCTCAGCCCCCCCAAACACCTGACACCCAGCCCCTCAAACACCTTACCCCCAGCCCCTAGCCCCCCCACACACCTGACCCCAGCCCTTCCACACACCTGACCCCCAGCACCCCCACACACCTGACCCCCAGCCCCCATATACCTGACCCACAGCCCCGCCATACACCTGACCCCCAGCCGCCCACATATCTGACCCCCAAACTGCCACCCACCTGAACGCCAGCCCCCCACACACCTGACCTCCAGCAACACCACAAACCTGTACCCCAACCCCCACACACCTGACCCCCCAGCCCCCGCACACAACTAACACCCAGCCTCCCCACAAAACTGACCCCAGCCCTCAACACAAACCTGAACCCCAGCCCCCCACAAACTTGATCCCCAGACCCCCACACACCTGATCCCCAGCACCACACACGCCTGAAAACCAGCCCCCCCACATACCTGACTCCCAGCCCCCACGCACCAGACATCCTGTCCCCCCAAATACACCTGACCCATAGCCTCCACACACAAATCGGCTCCAGCTCCCCACATACCTGAACCATAATCTCCCGACTTACTTGACCCATGATCCCCGGTACCCACACACACATGATCCCCCAGCCTCCCACACACGTGCCCCCACCCCTCACACTCCGGAACCACAGCCCCCCCAAACAAACCTGATCCCCATCCCCCCACACACATCTCCCACAGCCCACCCACACACCTGACCCTCAGTGCCCGACACAACTGACCCCCAGACCCCCCACACAATTGAACCCCTAGCCCCCAGCAGCTCACACCCCTGATCTTCAGCCCCCACACAAATGGCTCCTACCACCCATACACGTGACCCCCTGATATACAGCCCCCCACACACATGACGCCTGCCCCCCACACACATGACCCCCGCCACCCCATACACAACCACGACACCCAACCCGTCCCCCACACATGACCACCAGCCTCCCGATATACCTAAACCGCAGCCCCCACCACACACCTGACACCAAGATACCCATGCACCTGACACCCAGACACCCACGCACCTGGCCCTCAGCCCCCCACATACCTGACCCCAAGCCCCGCAGATACCTGACCCCCAGCACCCCACACACCTGAACACCAGCCCCCACACACACACATGACCCCTTGACCCCCAAGCCCCCCACACACGTGAACTACAGACCCAACCACACACCTGACCCCCCAGCCACCCCACACACCTGGCCCTCAGCCCCCCCACATACCTGACCCCAAGCCCCGCAGATACCTGACCCTCAGCCCGACCACAACCTGAACCTCAGCCCACCTACACACCTAACCCCCAGCCCCCACACACCTGACACCCAGCCCCCCCATACCCCTGACCAACAGCCACCCAAGCCCCCACACACCGGAGCAACTGAGGCCCAAGCGCTTCACACACCTGACCAACCCCACGCATCTAACCCCCTCACCACCAGTACCTCACACACCCTCAGCCCAGCCCCATCACACACCTGACCCTCAGCCCCCCCCACGCATTTGACTCTCAACCACCCCCACAAACCTGACCCCAAGCCCCTACAACCCACCTGACCCACAGCCCCCCATACAACTCACTCGCAGCCCCCCCACGCACCTGAACCCCAGCCCCACACACAGCTGCCCACAGACCCCACACACATGACACCCTGCCCCCGCACACCAGATTCCTTGACGCCCAGCCTACCCCTCACACGAGACCCACTGACACCCAGCCTCCGCACATTCCTGACCCCCAGCTCCCCACAAACCTGACCCCCAGCCCCCCACACACCTGACCCCCAGCTCCTCCATCATCTGACCCACAGCCCCATCACACACCTGACCCCCCACACCCCCCACACACCTGACCCTCTGACCCCAGCACACACCGAACCCCTAGCCCCCCACACACACCTGACCACCAGCACCCCACACACCTGACCCTCAACACCCCCCACACGCCAGCCCCCACACACATGACCCCCAACCACCGAACACACGGAACCCCGTCCCCCCCACATACCTGAGCCCCAGCAATCCCCAACACACAAGAGCCACAGCCCCCTCCCCACACACAAATGCAACCGAGGCCCCCCACACACTTGATCCCCTGACCCACAGCCCCGCACACACACCTGACCCCCAACCTACCCAAAAAACCTGACCCCTTGATCCCAAGCCCCCCACAAAACTGCCCCCCACCCCTAAAACACACCTGACCCCCACCCCCACACATCACACCTGATCCCCACCCCCACAACACACCTGACACCCAGCCCCAACACACAACTGACCTACTGACCCCAGCCCCCCGCACACCTGACACCCTGATCCCCGCACACACCTGAACGCAGCCCCCCCACGTAGGTGACCCCCAGCCCCCACATACACGTGACCATCCAATACCCCACACAGCTGATCCACAGCACCATATCACACACACCTGACCCCCTGACCCGAGCACACGTCTGACACCCAACCCCCCACATACGTGACCCACAGCCCCCTCCACATACCGGAACCCCAGCGCCCATACAAACTTGACCCCCAACCCCCACACCGCTGACCTAGTGCTCCCCCACACATCTGTCTCCCAGGTCCCGATTCACCTGACCCACAGCACCCCACACACCTGACACCCAGCCCGGCACACACCTGACCCCCAGGCCCCCATTCACCTGACCCCTTGACCCACACACATCTGACAAGCAGCCCCCTCACACACCTGAACCCCTGACCCCTAGCCCCCCACACGTGATCCCCAGAACCCCACACAACTGCCCCGCAGCCCACCCATACATTGGAACCCCTGACCCCCAGCCGGCCCACACCTCTGACCTACAGCCCCCTCACACACGTGACCCCCTGTCACCCAGCCCCCCCAAACACATGACCTCCAGCCCCCCAACACGCCTGACCTCCTGACTCCCCACACAAATGACCACCAGCCTCCGACTCACATGCCCCCCAGCCCCCCAACAAGCCTGACCCCCATCCCCCATAAACCTGAGCCTCCAGCCCCGCCATGCACCTGACACCCAACCCCCCCAAACACCTGAACCCAGCCCGCCACCCACCTGATCGCCAGCCCTCCAGGCAGACCCCCAAACAAATGACCCCAGACCCCCACACACCTGACACCCAGACCCACCGCACGTCACATTTCGAACCCCCAGCACCCCCACACACCTGACCCCTTGCCCCCCTCACACCTGGCCCCATGCCCCTCACACACTTGACCCCCAGTCCTCCCACGCACCTGACCCCCAGCCCTTCCACACACCAGAACCTCAGCACCGCGCACATCTGACCACCCGACCCCGACACAGTTGACGCCCAAACCCCCACACACCTGATCCCCAGCGTTCCACACACCTGACCACGGCCCCACACACACCACCCCCCCGCCACACGTTACCCCCTGATGCCCCACACATCTGGGCCCCAGCACCCCACACACCTGGCCCCTTGACCCCAGCCCCCGCACACACTTCTCCACCTGCCCCCCACACACCTGACCCCCAGCCCTCCAACGCACCTGAACCCCAGGCCCGCGCACACCTGACTACCCGACCCCCACGTACCTGACCACCCGACCCCCACACACCTGACCCCTTGTCCTCCAGCCTCCACACGCACCTGACATTCAGCCACCCAGATATATGACCTCCTGCCCCGCCGCTCACCTGACTCCTAGTCCCCCCACACACATGACCCACTGAGCCCCAGCCCTCTTACACACCTGACCCCTTGCCCCAAGCCCCCCCATACACCTGACACCCATCCCCCACACACCGCTCCCCCAGCCCCCCTACAATCCTGACCTCCAGGCACCTCCCCACAACCCTGACCCTGAGTCCCCAACACACACCTGACAGCCAGCCCCCCCACACACCTGACCCCCAGCCCGCCACACACCTGAAACCGAACCCCCCACCCACCTGACCCCCAGCCTTCCCACACACCTGAACCCCTGATCCCCAGCCTCCCCCCCACACACCTGACCACCCTGTCACCCAGTCTCCCAGACACCTGTTCCCCAGCCCGTCACACAACTGACTCCTTGCCCCCAGCCCCGCCACAAACCTGACCCCCAGCCCTCCCACACGCCTGACCCCCAGCCTGCCACACACCTGAACCCCAGCCCCTCACACACCTGAACCCCAGACCCACAAACACCTGAAACCCACCCCACACACATCTGCCACCCAGCCCCTCACACACCTGACCCCCAGCGCCCCCCAAACATATGACCTCCGGACACCCACGCAGCTGACGACCAGCCCCACACACGCCTGACCCACTGACTCACCACACACACTGACCCACTGACTCACCACACACCACACTATTAACCCCAGATACCTGACCCCCTGATCCCAGACACCCACACACCTGACCCCTTGCCCCCACACACCTGACCCCTCGCCCCAGACACCTGACTCCCCAGCCCCACAGCAGATCTGACATCCAGCTCCACCACACACCTGCCCCCTGACACCCAGCCTCATGACAGTCCTGAAACCCAGCACCCCACAGACCTGACCCCCAACCCCCCCCCCCCCCCACACACACCTGACCATCAGCCCCCCAACACACCTGGCCCTCAGCCCCTTCCCCACACACGTGACGCCCAGCCCAACCACAAAACGAACCACCAGCCCCACCAAACACCTGACTCCCAGCCACCCTATACACACTTCACCCCCAGACCCCACACACCTGAACTGCATCCTCAAAACACCTGACCGACAGCCCACCCACACACCTGACCTCCAAAACCCCCAAACACCTGAACGCAAGCCCCCCACACACCTGCTCCCAGCCTCCAACATACATGACCCCCAGTCCTGCCACACACCTGATACCCAACCCTCCCCCACACACCTGACCACGGCACTCCCACATACACGACCCGCACCCGCCCCCCCCCCACACACCTGACACCTTGACGCCCCACACACCGAGGACAAAGCACCTCACACACATGAACAACTGAGCCCTGCGCCCCCACACACCTGACCAACAACCTCGTACACATCTGACCACACCCCCCCACACACCTGACCCCCAACCCCCCCCCCCACACACCTGATCTTCACCTGACCCCTAGCCCTCCCACGCACCGGTACCCCAGCCCCGCGCACACCTGATCATCCGACCGCCACACAGCTGACGCCCAACCGCTTACACACCTGAACCCCAGCCTGCCACGCACGTGACCACTGCCCTCCCCCACACACGACCCCAACCCCCCACCAAATGTGAACCCCTGACGACCCACACACTTCGGCCCCAGCAACCTACACATGTGACCCATTGACCCACAGCCCCCGCACACACCTGATCACATTCCCCCCACACACCCGACACCCAGCCACCCAGATACATGACCTTCAGCCCCGCCACACACCTGACTCCTAACCCCCCCCCCCCACACACCTGACCCACTGAACACCAGAACCCAACATACCTGACCCCATCCCCTCACACATCTGAACCTCTGATCACCAGCCTCCCCCACACACCCGACACCCAGCCCCCCACACATCTGACTCCCAGCCCCTCACACACCTGACCCCCAGCCACACGCACCACACACCTGACCCACAGCCCCCACACACCTGACTCGCAGCCCCTCACACGCCTGACCCCAAGCCCCCCATAATCCTGAGCTACCGGCCCCGCCACACACCTGACAACCAACCCCCCAACCATCTGACGCCCAGCCCGCCACACACCCGACCCCCTGACCCACAGTCCCCGCACACACCTGACCACCAGCCCTCCAGGCAGCCCCCCAAACAAATGACCCCAGACCACCCAAATACCTGACCCCCTGACCCACAGCACGTCACATTTCGAACCACCAGCCCCCCCACACACACTTGACCACCAGCCTCCCCACTCAGCTGACCCCTAGCGCTCCCACGCACCTGGGCCCCAGCCCCGCGCACACCTGACCACCCGACCCCGACACAGCTGAAGGCCAACCCCCCACACACCTGATCCCCAGCCTGCCACACACCTGACCACGGCCCCCCACACAACCGACCCTCACCCCCCCCCCCACCACACATGACCCCCTGACACCCACACACCTGACCCCCAACCCCTCACACACCTGAATCTCAACACCCCCCACAAAAGAGACCCCACCCCCCACACATATGATTCCCAGCGCCCCACACACCTGACCCTCAGCACCCCACACACCTGCCCCACTGACTCGTAACCCCCGAAAACACCTGACACCCAGTAACCCACACACGTGCCACCCCCACAAACATGATCCCCATACCCCCCACACAAGTGACCCCAGCCCCCACACACGTGATTCCAAGCCCACCACACACGTGACTCGCAGCCACCCAAACACCCGAATCCCTGACCCCACACTTGACCCCCAGCCTCCACTTAGCTGACCCACTGACCCCCAGGCCCCATAAATTTGACCCCAGCTTCCCCACATCTGATCCCCTGACCCCCCAGCCCCCATACATCTGATCCCCTGACCTACCAGCCACCGTACACCCGAACCCCCTGCCCCAACACCCACATGAGCCCCAACCCCCCACACACATGAGCCCCAGCCCCCAATAAAATGCAACCCAGCCCCCCCCACACACTTGATCCCCTGACCCACAGCCCCCGCACACACTCCTGACACACAACCACCCCACAAACCTGAACCCTGATCCCCAGCTCCCCATAGACCAGACCCCGCCCCCACAACACACCTGACCCCCACCCCCACACACCTACCCCCAGACCCCCACACACCGGAAACACAACCCCGCCATACACCTGAAACCAAGCCCCCCGCACATCTGACCCCAGCCTGCCACCCATCTGAACGCCAGCCCTCCCACCTGACCCCCAGCCTTCCCACAAAACAACCCACCAGCCCCAACAAACAAGTGTCACCCAGACCCCCTACACACACTTGGCCACCAGACCCCACACAACTGAGCCCCAGCCCCCCACAATCCTGACAACCCAACCACGACACAGCTGACGCCCAGCCCCCCACACGCCTGACCCACTGACTCACCACACACACGACCCCAGCCCTCCCACACATGTGACCCCCAGCCCTCCCACACAGCTGAACCACAACCCCTCACACACCTGACACCCAGACCCCCACACGCCTGACCCACTTACCACACACACGAAACCAGCCCCCAAATACATGACCCCCAGTAACCCCAGACAACTGACCCCCTGATCGCAGAAACCCACACACCTGAACCCTCGCCCCCACACACCTAACCCCCAGCCCCAAAACAGACCTGACACCCAGCCCCACCACATACCTTCCCCATGACACCCAGCTTCATTACACTCCTGAAACCCAGCCCACCCACACACCTGACCCTCAGCCCCCCTCACACCTGAGCACCAGCGCCCCCACACACCTGGCCCACAACACTCCCCCCACACACGTGACCACCAACCCTTCCACAAAACACACCAGAACCCCAGCCTCCACACATCTGACCCCCAGCCTGCCAGACACATGAACCCGAGCCCCTCACACACCTGACTCCCAGCCCCCCCAACCACCTGACACCCACCACACCCACACACCTGAGCACCAGCCCTTCGATACGCACGAAACCCAGCCCCAACACACCTGACTCCCAGCCCTCCAGCGCACCCACATATTTGAAACCCAGCTCGCCACACACCTGAACCCCAGCCCTCCCACACACCTGAACCACAGCCCATCACACACCTGACGCCCAGACCCCCACACGCCTGATCCACTTACCACACACACGAAACCAGCCCCCAAATACATGACCCCCAGTAACCCAGACACCTGACCCCCTGATCGCAGACACCCACACACCTGAACACATGCGCCCACACACCTAACCCCCAGCCCCACAACAGACCTGACACCCAGCCCGCCCACACACCTTCCCCATGACACCCAGCTTCATTACACTCCTGAAACCCATCCCACCCACACACCTGACCCTCAGCCCTCCACACACCTGAGCACCAGCGCCCCCACACACCTGGCACTCAACCCCCCCCCCACACATGTGAACACCAACCCTCCCACAAAACGAACCACCAGCCCCCAAACAAGTGACACCCAGCCCCCCCTCCACACACTTGATCACCTGACCCCTCACACCTGACCTGCATCCCCAAAAAACCTGACCCCCAGCTCCGTACACACCTGACCCGCAGCCCCCTACTCACCTGTCCCCCAGCCCCCACCCATCTGACCCCTCAGCCCGAAACACGCATGACCCCCTGCCCCCAGCCCCCCACACACCTGACCACTTTGTCTCCCAGCCCACCAGCCACCAGTGCCCCAGCCCCCCACACACACACATGACCCCCAGTCCTCTCACGCACTTGACCCCAACCCTCCCACACACCCGAATCACTGCCCCGCGCACAACTGGCCCCCCAGCCCCCCACAAACCAGACCACCCGAACCCGACACAGCTGACACCCAGCCCCCCACACGCCTGACCCACTGACTCACCACACACACGACCCCAGCCCTCCCACATACCTGACCCCTAGCCCTCCCACACACCTGACCCGCAGTCTCCCCTCATACGTCCCCCAGTGCCCCGCACACCTGATCCTCTCAGCCCCTCATAAGCCTAACCCCAGCCCCCTACACACCTGACCGCCAGCCCGCCACACATTTCCCTCAGTCCCCCCACACACCTGACCCCCAGCCCCCCCACACACCTAACCCCCAGCACCCGCACACAACTGACTTCCAGCCACACCACAACACCTGTCCTCCAGCCCCCACACACCTGACCCTCAGCCCCCCACTCACCTGACCCACTGA